>NW_026595442.1:0-12419 GCF_907164565.1 Psammomys obesus | reverse complement strand
AAGAAGAAGAAGAAGAAGAAGAAGAAGAAGAAGAAGAAGAAGAAGAAAAACCAAGCACATGAAATGACACATTGTTAAACCTGACAGGTTATAGCTTCCTCTTGTTGTTCAGATGATCTCCTGTCAATAATGCAAATGCAATGAATTCATCTGAGAGTTAATCTTACAGAGCTTCTATCTAAGAATTGAAAAGTGTCATCAAAACAGATTTAAGATGGCTTTCTCTGTCATTCATAACTACCCCTAAGTGGCATTCTGCAGACATATAAGTCAGCTAGGCTTCAGCAATTCTTTCTTATCCCAGATGTTGTTAGAAGATTGCTTTTTTTCCTTGTAAGCTCTGAACCCTATGAGAATTTGGGGAAGCACTGTTCTCATTCTTCTTTTCCTTAAATCTCTCTATAATCTCTCTGGTGTTAAGCTCCTCTAGGAAGCTTCTGCTTTTAGAGATATCCAAAGATCTGTGCAGAAATTTTTATGTCTGTATATGTTGATAGGAAAAAAATATAGAAAGTTTATTCTTTTCACACTATATTTACAGAACTATAACAGAGTAGGCATTTTATACCTCAAGAAATTTGCAACTAGAATACAGATGGTGAGATGTATCAGTATATTTTGAAAGTTCTATAAAATTTGTAAACCTATTTTCTCACATTATCTTTCACCTTTTATTGATACCCAGGGAACAAGAGCCAGTTATTTATAACTGAGTGTTTTCTGTCTTATATTTTCCTTAATATATATTTGCTGGTAGCTTCTTTTAATTTTTTATTTATTACAATTTATTAACTTTTTTATAATTTTTATTTTTTATATTAATCAGAGGTTATTTACTTTGTATCCCAGCCATAGCTCCCTCTCCTTCAGTACCTCCCAACCCCACCCTCCCTCCCTCATCTCCTACTTGCCCTTTTCCAAGTCCACTGATAGGGGAGTTCCTCCTCCCCTTCCATCTGACCCTAGCTTATCAGGTATCTTCAGGACTGGCTGCAATGTCCTCCTCTCTGGCCTAGTTAGGCTGCTCCTTCGGGGGGTTGGGGGGTCAAAGAGCCAGCCATTGAATTCATGTCAGAAATAGTCCTTGTTCCCCTTACTAGGGTACCCACTTGGAACCTGAGCTGCCATGGTCTACATACAAGCAGGAGTTCTAGGTTATATCCATACATGGGTTTTGGTTGGAGAAACAGTCTCATAAAAGACCTCTGTAACCTGATATATTTGGTCCTTGTGGAGCTCCTGTCCTCTCCAGGTCATACTAACTCCCCCTTCTTTCATATGATTTCCTGCACTCTGCTGAAGGTACACTCTGCTTTGATACACTGTTAGTCAGAGTCTTTCAGAGGCCCTCTGCAGTTATATTCCAACTGTAGCCTCCTTCCTTGCCCTCTCCCAATCCCTTCCTCCCTCTTCTCCCATGCCTCTTTCCCAATTCCCTGAATATGTATTTATTTATCTATTTATCTATCTATTTATTTATTTATTTATTTATTTATTTATTTATTTTTATTCTTGGTTTTGAATTGAAAATTAAAGAGTGTAGACAGAGTTACAGTTAGAGAACAGAGCAAATCCAACCAATCTCATAACTGCTTATGTCTTCCGTTTGTCTATTGCTGACAGGACACCCAAGAATAATTGACATATAATAAGAATGATTTGTTGTATTTGGATATTTTTTCATACATTTTTGAATTAATGATTTACATTTTAAATTATAATTATATCATATCCCTTTCCATTTCATTTCCCCTTTCTCCCCCCAACCCCTCTCATGCATGTCCCCACAAATTCATGGGCTCTTTTTTTGTTTTGTTTTACTATTGTTACATACATATTTTTAAATACATAAAAACAACCTGCTCAGTCCATATGTTACCTGTATGTATGTGATCTAAGGACTGACTACAAGTATTCAGGTATTGAATTACACCTGGTATTCAACAGCAGGTTATTGAATAATCAACTTGTGTATATCCTACTTGGAGAAGATCATTTCTCCCACTCTCAGCATTTCCTGGTTGTCCATATTTTTTGTCTAAGGTGAGATCCTGTGAGCTTCTCCTTTTTGTGTTATTATATCCATGGATGCCTGTGGGTGTCAGGAATTTTTATGTAGACATGCTGGTGAGACTTCCTGGCTGTAACTTCTCTGACATTTTTAGGAGACACAATCTCACTTCACCATGTCATTGCAAGTTATCTCACATTTCAGAGCCTCAGTTACTTACTCCCTAACATAGAGTGCCTCTTTCTAAGGAGCGTTTTTGTTTATTATCATTATCATTTATTACAATTTATTTAATTTGTATCATGCTGTAGACCCCTCCCTCATCTCCTCCCAATCCTACCTTCCTCTCCCATGCCCCTCCTCTGGTCCACTGATAGACAGGATCTCCTCCCTCCTATCTGACCCTAGCTTATCACATCTCATCAGGACTCCGGCATGATAAGATGTGACTCTTGTCAGGCCACGGACTTTTTTGTTTTTGTTGTTTCTTGCTTTTTTAAATTTTTTTTAAATTAAATATGCTGGTAAACATTCCTGGCATTCAGTAAGTGCTTATCTACAAATTTTTTTTTTTCATGTTCAGCTTCCAGTTAAAATTCATCAGAGAATGATAACATATCAAACATATCATACGGTCTGCAGAACTCAAAGTTGTGAAAAGAAACCACCTACTTAACATATGAAGGAAGATAATGTGGAGTCCATGTTTAAGAAATTAGATTTTGAGCCCTTGCAAGGTTCCTAGAGTGAAAAAAAAAAATATCTTTGATTCAAAGGTGGCCAGTAAGTCCTGCACAGAGCAGGATGACAAACACCACTCTTGACAAAGACACACAAATCAGCAAGTCACTCACTGATCAGCAGACAGGAAGAAACATGAACAGAAGCTGAGCAATCCATAATAAATACTCAAGATAGTATTTTTCATGATATTATGGATTGGAATAAAGTATACCATGATCTTAATATCCAAGTCTTTTTGTGCTGTGTATTTTATTGTGTGCCATTTTTCTATTATTTAGAATGAGTTTATCTAAAAAAAAAAAAAAAATGTCCGTGTTGTGTGCTTGAACATCTTTTGGATATATGCCTAGGAGTGGTATAGCTGGATCTTGAGGAAGGACTATTCCTGATTGTCTGAGAAAGCGCCAGATTGATTTCCGTAGTGGTTGTACCAGTTGCCATTCCCACCAGCAATGGAGGAGGGTTCCCCTTTCTCCACAGCCTCTCCAGCATGCATTATCTCTTGAGTTTTTGATCTTAGCCATTCTGATGGGTATAAGGTGAAATCTCAGGGTCATTTTGATTTGCATCTCTCTGATGGCTAGGGATGTTGAACATCTCCTTATGTGTTTCTCTGCCATTTTATATTCTTCTATAGAGAATTCTCTGTTTAGCTCCATACCCCATTTTTTTTAATTGGGTTACTTGAATTGTTGCCTTTTAACTTCTTTAGTTCTTTATATATTCCAGATATCAGCCCTCTGTCATATGTTGGGTTGATGAAGATCCTTTCCCAATCTGTAGGCTCATTATCCAAGTGGGTTCCCTAGTAAGGGGGACTGGAATTGTTTCTGACATAAACTCATGAGCTCTCCCCCTCCCCCAAGGGAGGAAGAGCCTTGCAAAGCCACAGATAAGGACATTGCAACCATCCTGAAGATACTTGATAAGCTAGGGCAAGATAGAAGGAGAGGAGGACACCCCCTCTCAGTGGACTCAGAAGGGGGCAGGCAGGAGATGAGGGAGGGAGGGAGGGAAGGGCTACAGCTGTGATACAAGTGAATGTATAAAATTATTTAAGAATAAAAAAATATTTTAAAAATCTAATAAAAAAACTATAAAAATCATTTAAAATTCTATTGAGAAAAACCAGAAAAGGGCTGGAGAGATGCCTCAGAGATTAAGAGCACAGGCTGCTCTTCTAGGGCACCTGGGTTCAATTCCCAGCAACCATATGGCAGCTCACAAATGCCTGAAACTTTAGTTCAAGGAGATCCAACACCTCACACAGACATACATACAGGCAAAATATCAATGCACATAAAATAAAAATAAGTAAATCCCTAAAATATATTTAAAAAGAGAAAAATCAAATAAATTGCTGTGACCCCAAACCATTGCAGAGAAACTGAATAGCAGGTGGCAAGAAGAGGTCCCAATCCTGTCCTAGGGTACCATCTTCTTAGCACACATGGTGGGTTTTTATTTTTGATATGGTAATTTTCCAGCTGCTTTCCACAGGATGAGGTTTTAAATGCTATGAAAATTGGCTGTCTATATACCAGGGCTCAATAAGCTTGGTGACTCTGGGAGCAAAACTACTACAACGAAATGGGCTTTATTGATTTAGTGGGAGGAGATTGTTTCCATGACAAATCAAGATCTACCTCAAGCCTCACTGTCCTTCCAATATGGTCAGTGCTTTTATACAGAAGTGTAAAAACTTGTAGTAGAGGCAGGGACTATTTTTCTGCAAACCTTTACCAACCTGCCGTGACAATTTGCAAAAGACCCTTTAAGGTCACTGGAAGCATACCACAGCACAACACACACCTGCAGACTTCAAAGCAAAGCAAAGAAAGCACTATTTGGAAATCTTAAAACTTCTCTATGAATTATTTTTGCAAATGAAATCTTGGTGTTTAGTTTTGTAATTGGAAAAGAAAGTTTGACTCAACAGAAATAAATGTTTAGCATGCAACAGAAAGTAACAATTAAATGTATGGTGTATTTTTTATCATGGCAACCATTTTGTGGACATACAGAGATGGTCCAGCATCCCGCAAGCTCTTTCACCCTAAATAAAGTTGTTCTAAGAATTTTCAAAAATCTCTCAGGTATATTTCCTTCCTCCATGTGTCTCAACCAAATCCATAGATAGATGTCTGCCTCTTTCTACTTCATTCAAAAGCTACGTGATCTTCCCCAGATTTCACCGCTAGGGTACATGGAGTTCCCCTTAGTTTGAATCTTTGCTATGTATTAGGCAGACTAATGCCTTTCTATATCACCTTGAAATGAATCATTGTCTCATTCTTCTAGTCAGTTAAAAGACAATGTGAAATGCTTCCTGTATAAATAAACATCTTATAATGTACCTATCATGCCTTCCAATTAGACTATTATTAATCATTCCCAGCACTTAATCAATTAATCTTCATTTGGGTACAACCAGACATTAAGAATCAGTGCTCATCTTTTGAACAAGGGACAAAGTCAGGGCTATCCAAGAGACTACTAAAACATATACCATATTATTGTTGCTATTGGTCGCTCTCTAGAGGTGGAAGGTAAATCTCTATTGCTGAAGTTACCAGGAACTTCAGAAACAGAGCTCGAAAATCTAAGAGCTAGTCCTGACTAAATGCCTCATCCCTGAGGACTAACTTTCATTGTATTTGAAGGCACCATGCAAGCCTCCAAAGCAGTGAAGTAATATATCTATAATAATGCCTATGAACCACAAGATCAGCGTAGAATGAATATCCCTAAGGATATTCCAGCTGCTTACCATAGGATGAGGTTTTAAATGCTATGAAAATTGGTTGTCTATATACAAGGGCTCAATAAGTTTGGTGACTCCCAGAGCAAAACTACTACAATATTATCAGTAGCCATCAACTCTCTAAAAGACTTGAGTTCCACTCAACAAGAGGGATACTGTGCTTGGTACTGGAAACCAAACATAATTCCTAACACTAATCTATAAATATATGTCCTATACACACAGACAAGAGTAATAGATTTCAACTTTCACTAACTAAACTTCCTTTTGCAACAGACAGTGAGCCATACAGAAAACAGTAGTTTCAAAAAGCCCTCACAAGGAATATTAACACATTTCTCAGTTTCCTTAGCTTCATCACTGGGGCTGGGTTAAAGGACACTTTTCCAGATAAGTCTCAGTTGGCCTGGATAGACTAAAGGCTGATGCTGGCTTTTAATTAGCTAAATTGCCAGAGAATGACAAGTTTCCCATGAGATGGGAAGCTCTCCATGAACTGTTGGCTTCCTTACCACATGACACATCTTTACCACAAGGCAGTTTATGAAACTGATGAATCATGTCCTTCCCATTATAACAAGTACAAGGCTGTGAAATCTTAAAGAGTAAGAGACACAAAATTATATTTGACTATAGACAGAGTGGAAGAATATCTCAATATTTCCATTGAGGTAAATGCCTGTTCTCTGTGCTCTTTAAAACAGAGAGTCAATCTATAATCCCACTTGACCTTAGTGGTGAGGTATATCAGGATCTTCAAACTCAATTTTATTTATGACTATTTAATTTTCCATACTTTATAGGTGAGAGAGTAATTTCATAAACTGTGCTTAAAAATTGGAAATAATCTAACTTGTTCATTTTCATTGCCTACATTATTTTCATTATTTTATCAGGTGTATAATTTTCCTAATTATTAAATTATTTAATATTTTCTAATTATTAAATATTAAATAATTAATATTTATCAATTCCTAATTAATAATTATTTCCTAATTATTAAATGTCTAGGAGACTCTAGACATAGAGAATGAAACGAAATAAGGCTGTTTTCAACAAACTATTTTATAAGTCAGAATAGTGTCCTGGAGCAAATATCATGTAAATCAGCTCTCTTAGTTTGGAATCTCCCTGTATGATTTTTCTCTTTGTTTCCTGTTTGCCCTGTTTTTCAGTCGCAGCTGATCTGTAGTTTTGAACTATCTTGTTGCTTTCTTTTGTTCCTAATGAGGCTTAAAATTTGTTTTTGAGCAAAGATGTGATGCATAGTATTCAGATTCTGTGGGAAAGGTCATCTTTCACATAGCAGTTTCCTGGCTTATGTAGTTAAATGTCTATTAATGAATCATTTTTCCCTCAAAACACAAGAATCTTCTGCAAGAATGAGCCTTACAAATATAAGTTGCTATGTTTACAACTAAATTAGCAGTAGAAAGAAATACCTGCTCACCACAATAACTACTTCTCCATTGTTTTCTTTCGCTTTGGGCCTATACTATAGATTAACCTGTATCATTGGATTCCTCAAAACTGTAGAATTGAGTAAATACATTTTTTGTCACTTGATGAAATGCATAACTGCAGTGAGGACATCAGATGGTGCAGAAGGTTCCTTAGAGAAGAGAATCTATGGTTATTCTCAAGAGTCATCTAGTAAGAACAAACTGCAATACAAATTCAAAACAGGCAAGCTGGTTTCATGTTTGCCTCAGGCAAATCAAATTCTCAGTGTTGAATACCAAGAGCAAAGGGGCTTTAAAAGCAAAAACAATCTCTGTTCTTCTTTGTTTTCCGCCCAATATGGTTTCTTGACACCCTAAAGAGATACAATTTGCTAAAATTTGTTTGCTAGACTTATAATTCTGCATACTTCCAATCATTTTTACATTGTAGACATGAAACACTGAAAATAAAACATTTCTGGGAGAACTGTTAATAATTCACTACAAGTAAAGATGGTAGAATTGAGCTTCTGCAGCATCTATCACCCTAGTGTCATTTTGAAACTGTTAGAGTGGGTAAAAGCCTAACATGACAAAATGATTTCTAGTAACTTGGTATTTAAAAGTAGCAACATTTTATGAAGCAGCCATAATAAACTAAGAATGTCAATATACTCACATGTTAGTTCCTGTCAGAACAAGACCCTTTGTTGTAGAAAAACATCTTGCCCCAACTAACATGTCATTTATTATCCCAGTAATGTATGATAAGGAGTTAACATGAACTGTCATAAATAAAACTTTGTTGAACATTTTAGCAAGAGTCCTCCCTCTTGATTAGTTTCTTTAGGTGTACAGATTTTAGTAGGCTTATCCTATATCTTTATGTATTTTTTTAAATTTTTTATTAATTACACTTTATTCATTTTGTATCCCCCATAAGCCCCTCCCTTCTCCCCTCCTGATCCCACCCTCCCTCCCCTTTCTGCATGCATGCCACTCCCCAAGTCCACTAATAGGGGAGGTTCTCCTCTTCTTTCTGATCTTAGTCTATCAGTTCTCATCAAATATGGCTGCATTGTCCTCTACTGGTAAGGCTGCTCCCCCCTCAGGGGGAGGTGATCAAGGAGCAGGCCAATCAGATTATGTCAGAGACAGTCCCTCTTCCCATTACTATGTAACCCACTTGGACACTAAACTGCCATGGGCTACACCTGTGCAGGGGTTCCAGGTCATCTCCACGAATAGTCCTTGGTTGGAGTATGAGTCTCTGGGAAGTTCCCTGTGTTCAAATTATCTTGTTCTGTTGCTCTCCTTGTGGAGTTCCCATCCCCTCCAGCTCTTACTATTTCCCACTTCTTACATAAAATTCCATTCACTCTGCCCATCAGTTGGCCATCAGGCTCAGCATCTGCTTTGACAGTCTATACTGCAGAAGCTTTCAGAGGCCCTCTGTGGCAGGTTTCAAGGTTGTTTCCTGTTTTCTTCTGGCTTTCAGAGGCCCTCTGTAGCGGGTTCCGAGGTTGTTTCCTATTTTCTTTTTCTTCTGATGTCCATCCTCTTTGCCTAAGCATTTGAGTTGACCTATTCTTAATATCATGTTTAGGTTTTTAGAATGAATGCTTACTACTATATTTTTATTTAAATAAATTCTCCCAAGTAGTTCGATTATTTCCTTTTAGAAATCAATTTCTACAGATTGTATTATATATAACACAAACCAGAACAGAGCTTCCAAACATACTAAGTCATTTCTTTTACCACTGGAACACAGAAAGATAGTTATACAAATTAGAAAAAAACTATTCATCTAAAAAGTTCAATAATAATTTAATTTGGTCCATGAGAAATATGCTTTCCTTTCTTTTGTGCATATATGTATGATGTGTATGTGTGTGTGTGTTTCTGTGTGTTGCCTGTGTGTGTGCATGTTTGGAAGCTCTGTTCTACTTTGTATTTTATATAACATAGACTGTTTAAACTGATTTCTAAAAGCTAAGCATTCTGATCATTTTATTTTATTTTTATTTCATTTGTGTGTACCTTTTGCAGTTTCCTTGGATGTGGTTCCGGCTTGTCTATGGAATTGATGGAATTGTTTTGATGGAATTGTTAATCGTCTGTAGTTTTTTACAATAACTATACTTTTATATGACGCTGGTTTTTCCCAATCTTAGAAAGTTATGTACTTTCAGATTACAAGCTGCTATTCTAGTAAATAGTTTACATGGTATTATTGTCTCTTATTTTAAATATAATCTTGGCTTTTAAGCATCAAAACATTTAGAGCAAGGATAATGGAAGTTATTATTTCTAAATATGCATATTTTTGTCAGCTTACGAAGTAATTAAAATGCAATGTCTTAATCAGAGAGAACGATGTGATCATTGTAAACAATGCTTTCTCTAGTCTCCTGGAATAGGCCTCTTGGCTGATGAGACAACAAACAGAAAACCATCCACGGAGGGCACATGGTGAACACAGCAAGGAAGGGTGTAGCCTAGACTCACCAGCTCTTCGCCAAATCCAGATTCTGGCCACAGAAACCCAGCATCTGGTAGATGTAATTAACTTCTCAGAAGGTCAGGAAACTCAGAGAGTGCCATATGGAGGAAAGATTACAACAAAATGCTCAAGTATGATACTTGCAAAGAGTTCTAAGAAATAGTATGGGGCATTGTGAGGAGGAGTTAGAAAGTTTGAATTTTTAACACTAAGTACAATGGGCCAGAATAATTTATTTCAGAAAAATCCTAGGTTATTGTTCAATGCAATGCCTAGGAGGCATAATGAAAATTGTTACATATTATGAAGCATATGGATTTAGCATGAGAAATAATTTTATGAGGAATTCCTTAAAAAAAAAACTCACTTGAAGATGGCCATCATTGTTTTGATGAAGATGGCATCAAATGATGTGACAACAGGAGGTCTTCCAATAAAACACAGCCTCTGGATTTTAATATGATTTTTTTAAGAAAATTAATATTGGTAAAACAAGACAAGTTTTCTGTATATTTAGTGCCTTTAGGTGAGTAATGTTATTGTAGTTCTCATATAAAACTTCTGCATTTCTTATAAAACTATAGATAGTCCTTCTCAAAAATATAGTATTGCAAATATCTATGTTATTTTGATATAATTTGTATTAGTTAAGTGGGTTTATTTTCTCATTTTCAATACAATATGAAGCTCATCAAACAATAAATAATTTTATCTTTATTGATAGAAGCAAAATAACATACCTTCAGTTGTTTGCTCCAAAAATCAAGAATTATCTTTGATGTGACTTCTGTACCACAAAATAAAGTCCTGTATTCTTGCCTAGACACACAAGAAATAACGGTTTAATTAACATGTTTTATTTCTTTAGAAATAAAGAAAGAGCAATAAACTCAATGAACATCTTTGTTCTTTCTAATCTCTTGTCTTCAATAAAAATAAATCTTGATTAAATTTGGTAAGTGAAGGCTACTTTTAAAATGTAATTTAACTGTGTAAAATCAAGTTTCATTGCAGTTCCCCACAAGAGCTGACTGCCAGAGTTACACATGGCGTAAAACACTAAAACCTCATCTCATTATACAGTGTACTCCATTTTAGTTTTCCAGTCCATGACAGCAATTGATAGGTCAAAACTATTTTAAGCAGCAGCTATTGAGAGATTAACAGCATATAGCTAATTAAGTTTTCTGCCTCATGTTTTAAAATGTAAATTAGTCCCCAGTTAAATATCAATTCAAGAAAATATTTTCACTCTTACCTTGCCTTATCATGTTTCATTGTTTATATTACATGCATTTTCTAGCTTTAATTCCTTTTTCGAGACATTTCTTCACTATAAAACAATAAAATAGTATCTCTTAGATGAGTTTCTATTTTCGTTGATGTCAAAGAAAACTTTCCCCCTATTTTCTTTGGTGGAAAGTTGTCCTTAGATTCTAGACATCCATAGCAGGCAATAGTATAGCCAAAATGATTCTGATCACACTCCTATTTCAGAGTTTATTCCTTCATGATATCCTTTTAACAATGGTGAGAAGATATAATTATATCCATTTTTCCATACCTGTAATATGTGGTACTGAATCTTTGCCTCATCTCCAAACTGTCTATTGTCTATCCCCTAGATTCTATTAATAATACTCAATATGGCAAAAGTACTTGGTATATGTAATTAAATTAACTATCTTAATATAAGAATGTGGTATGAAACATTATGTTAAGGCTAAAGAAAAAAAAATCATGTGATTATGGGAAAAGATATTCAAGTATAGCACTATGAAGATCAGAAAAGTTCCTACAAGTTAAGAAGCAAAAAAAAAAAAAAAAAAAAAAAAGAATGCAAACCTCTACCATGAAAAGACACTGGGAATGAAAATGGGTCAGGACAATTGTCTCTTCAGATCTTCCAGGAAGAACACTGACTTTTACCCCATAAACTGATTTTAGACTTCTGACTTCCAGATCTGTGAGAGACAGAACTGTTGTTTCTAAATAAGTGTTAATTTTTACAGCCTCAATAAAGAAGTGATTGACAAACAGTATAGAGTTAAAGTTTAATTGATGAAGCTCTCTTTTAAGGTTAAATCCATAAGGGACTTCTTTATTTTTTTAACAGAACACAGCAATTTTAAGTTTGAAATCATTTTAGCTATTAAGCTTTATGATGAAATATAGATTGATTTGAAACAACTGATGAAAATAAGCAAGACAAACTAAAAGAACAGCAACAAAATTTACAGATAAGTAACATAGCTGTGATCAATGCCACAAAAACTTGAAGTGTTCAACAAGTTCTTTCTTTATTACTGAGATGCAGTTAATGATAAAATACTTCTGCACAAGACGTAATATTTAAAAGAAAACTTCTATTATGCTTACAAAGATGAATATATTCTTGTTTGGAGAGCATACGAAAATATATAGATCCTAAAAGTTATTAGAGGCACCTGTCTCATAGCTTATTTATTGGTTGAAACAATTCAGTTGATGCATGTTATTTTAAATATTTGTTCAGTGATCTGGAGATTTCTAATGTGAATACAGAGTATACACTGAGTAAAAGGATCAGTGAATAAAAGTGTTTTTTTTTTTTTTCCCACAGAAGTCAATGACCTGAGGTCAACTCCCAGATTTTGCAATAGAAAGAGACAATCGACTCTAAAAGATGTCCACTAACCTTTGCCCATGCACTGTAACATGGGTTCCCCCCCCCCAAAGAAAAATAACAAGTAAAATTCAATAAAATTTTACACACAACACATTTTGCTCATGTTTTTTCTTCTCACCTTACTCCTCAAAAATCCTTCCAACCTCTCTCTCCACACAATTTTATGTTCTGCTTTTATCTGTCTCTAAAATATATATACATTAGATATATAGATAGATAATTAAATAGTTGATAGGTAGATAGATAGATAGATAGATAGATAGATAGATAGATAGATAGATAGA
>NW_026595441.1:0-16802 GCF_907164565.1 Psammomys obesus | reverse complement strand
TGAAATCTGAATTGAATAAAAAGTATTCAAGTAACATATTAAATAAACTTTAAATTGTTTTTCAAGTGACTATTGTATAGAGAAAGTGTTTTGACTTGGAAAAATGTGTAAAGAAAAAAGGTTGAAACTTTGATATTTTGCAAGAGATGACAGCTATGGTATACATAAAGAACAATATAAAAGCCATTTCATAATAGAAATCAAAACAATCCATAAGCCCTTTCAGATTACATTCTTATATGTTACACTGACTGACATAAATACACATATATGTATCTTTAGCCAGTGTAACAATATAAGGCTATAATAATAAAAGAATATATATGTGTATTCTTATTTTTAATTCCATTTTAACATATAAAAACAACAGTAATAAAATTTCGGAGAAACTTGAATGTCTATGATTTTATTACTTTACACTGAGAATTATACAATTATGCTTATATTTCATATTACACTTTTTTAATTAAATTTTTATTTTTTTAATATTTGTTACAGTTAACTCCATAAGGAGAGCAACAGAACCAAAAAATCTAAGCACAGGAGTCTTTCCTGACTGCTATTCCAACCAAGGACTATGCATGGAGATACCCTAAGACCCTTGCACAGATGTAGCCCATGGCAGTTCATTATCCAAGTGTGGTTCCATTGTGATAGGAACAGGGACTGTCTCTGACATGAACTGATTGGCCTGCTCTTTAATTACCTCCTCCTGAGGGGAAAGCAGAATTACCAGGCCACAGAAGAGGACAAGGCAGCCACTCCTGATGAGACCTAATTGATTAGGATCAGAAGGAAGCAAAAGAAGTCCTCCCCTATCAGTGAACTTGGGGAGGGGCATGCATGCAGAGGGTGGAGGAAGGAAGGGATTGGGATGGGAGGAGGAAGAAAACCACGGGGGGGGGGGAACAAAGTGAGTAAAATGTAATTAATAAAGAGAAAAAAATATTAATTACAGTTTATTAACTTTGTATCCCAGCTGTATCCCACTCCCTCATTTCCTCCCAATTCCACCCTTCCTCCCTCATCTTCTCCCTGCCCCTTTCCATGTTCACTAATAGGGGAGGACCTTCTCCCATTTCATCTGACCCTGGTTTATCAGGTATCTTCAGGACTGGCTGCAAAGTCCTCCTCTGTGGCCTACCAGGGCTGCTCCTCCCTTGGGTGGGGGAGGGGGGAGGTCAAAGAGCCTGCCATTGAGTTCATGTCAGAAATAGACTACACTTTTAAAAATAAATATTTATATTATTCGTTTATGTATTTCATTTCTCAAATAAAAATGGTAAAAGCCATTAATCATTATTACAAAATGAGTAAATTTAAATTTAATGCACTTTAATATGCTGTGTACATCATTTCAAATGCATATCATGTAATATTAAGTGTAAACATAAAGGTAATGATTAAAGACATATGAAGACATTTATTTTATCTGACAATTTTAATTTGGATAGATATACATAACAGTTTGTTCCAAAGATAGCTAAATTTATAAATTCAATGGAAGTTATAGAAAATGAGAATCCACAATTTGCAGTACAACAAAAGATTAAATGTATAGATTTCCATATATAAATATGTAATTCCACCTTAGTCAGCTGCAAATTTTTCTATTTCCTTCTTTTTATGCTTAGTTTGATTAACTAAACCTGCTTAGAAATCTTTGCCCCATTTCTATCTGCCTTAAACCTTTACGTTTCTATATACCATCAAGCCCAGAACAATTTGTTTTAAGTGATTCATCTTTTATTTACTTATTTCTAATTAAAGGTATATGTTTCTTAAACATTCTTGTTTTTTTCTTGTAGCTATGTTTTTATTTTGTTTATTTCTTACATTTATTTTATTTAGTTTTTATTCTTTTTTGCATAAGAGAAGGATGTTATTATTATTATTATTATTATTATTATTATTATTATTATTTTATTATTATTTACAATTTCTTCACTTTGTATCATGGCTGTATCCCATTCCCTCATCTCCTCCCAGTCCCAGCCTCACTCTCACTCCTTTTCTATGTCCCTCCCCTAGTTTAATGATAGGGAAGATCCTCTTCCCCTACCATCTGACACTAGATTATCAAGTTTTATCAGGACTGTCTGGGTATTCTTTTTCTGTGGCCTAGTAAGGCCACCTAGGCCAAGAAAAGGTGATCAAAGAGCAGGCAACCAAGTTCCTACCAGAGATGGCTCCTGTTCCGCTTACAAGGGAACTCCCATAGACACCAAGCTGTCCATGGGCTACATCTGATCATGGGGTCTAGGTCTGCTCCAGGCATGGTCCTTGGTTGATTCATCAGTCTCTATAGGACCCCTTGGGCCCAGATTTTTTGGATTTGTTGGACTCCTTCTGGACTCTTATTTCCTCCAGGTCTTCCTTTCTTCCCCTTCTTCCATAAATTTCGCTGCACTCTGCCCAAAGTTTGGCTATAAGTCTTGGCATATGCTTTAATAACCTTCCTGAGGCCCTCTGTGCTAGGCTCATGTCCTGTTCTCTGTCTTCTCCCACTTCCAATGTCTATCCTGTTTCCACTTCTGAATGAGGTTTAAGCATCCTCCCTTTTTTAGGACTATAGACTTCAGTATGTTTATCCAATATCATTTGGCTAATATCTACATATAAGTGAGTATATATCAATTGTGTCTTTCTGCTTCTGGGATACCTTACTCAGGATCTTTCCTAGTTGCATTCAATTGCATGCAAATCTCATGTTTTCCTTGTTTTTAATTGCTGAATAGTATTCCATTATGTAAATATACCACAATTTCTGTATCCATTCCTCAGTAAGGGATATCTAGGTTGTGTCTAGATTCTGGCTATTATAAATAAAGCTGTTATGAGTATACTTGAGCAAAACAACCCTGTAAAATAAATGATCTTCTGGAGGTATCTCCATTCCTGATCTCAAGCTGTCCTATAGAGCAACAGTAATACAAACAGCATTGTACTGGCATTGAAACAGACTGGTAGATCAATGGAATTGAATCAAAGATGCAGAAATAAATGCAGATACCTACAGATACTTGATGTTTGAAAAACAAACCAAAACCATAAAATGGAAAAATGACAGCATCTTCAACAAATGGTGCTGGTCTAACTGGATGTCTACATGTAGAAAAATGCAAATAGATCCATATTTATCACCCTCCACAAAACTAAAGTCCAAGTGGATCAAAGACTTCAACATAAAACTCACACACTATATTTGTTAGAAGGAAAAGTGGGGAAGAGCCTTGAACTCATTGGCACAGGAGAGAGCTTCCAGAACAGAACACCAATAGCACAGGCTGTAAGACCAACAATCAATAAATGTGAAACTGATAACCTTCTGTAAAGTAAAGTACACTGTTAAGATTACAAAATGACAGCCTACAGACTGGGAAAAGAGCTTCACATTCTTGTTTTTATGAAAAAAAGTTATTTTATATAAGACATACCGTATTCCAAATTAATTACACTTCAAAATAGAACAGAGAGAAATTAAGAGCTGCATATAACTTAAAATTTTCTTTTCTTTTTTTAAATTTTTTTATTTAATTTTTATTAATTACACTTTATTCATTTTGTATCCCCCCATAAGCGCCTCCCTCCTACCCTCCCGGTCCCACCCTCCCCCCCCCTTTCTGCATGCATGCCCCTCCCCAAGTCCACTGATAGGGGAGGTCCTCCTCTCCTTCTTTCTGATCTTAGTGTATCAGTTCTCATCAGAAGTGGCTGCATTGTCAGGGTTCTAGGTTATCTCCATGAATAGTCCTTGGTTGGAGTATGAGTCTCTGGGAAGTTCCCTGTGTTCAAATTTTCTTTTCTGTTTAATAGAGAATAAAATAGCCAATCGGGCCTTACCCTATTCATTTTTGTTATTAATGCTAAATGTGGAACTACAAAGCAATGTATTCATAAAATGTATATATTGTAAACCTGCAGTGCTGTGTGTGTGTCTGAGAGGACATGTACTGAATGTGTTAAGATGTCTGTAGGTTGTGTGTGTGTTCTGTCTGCTTGTGCACTCTTGTTTTAAAAATTGTGTGTGGTGGGTGTTTTCATGTACATATTGGAAAGTAATAAATGTTCAGATTAATCATATTTTACCATCTTTCATTCTGTAATGTTAATTCAGCATACCTCAGTACATGTATGTATATTTCTACATTCAGGACAAAAGCCTAACAATTATTTTAGTTGGCTCCTGTGTTCTATTAGTTTCCAATATTTTTTTCTTGTTTTGGGTTCTTTCTCTTATTAGAATTTGATCTTTACTATTTAGAAAACTCCCTTGAGCCTTCCTATATACACTGGAGGCACTTCCACACACTTGAGTGATTTTCTCTCTGGTTTTCTTCATCTTTTTGTATCCTCCTAGAGGAAGCTCGTTGGATTTATTCTCTGATGTTCTTGGTTCTATGCTTGGATCAAACATTTTTCCAGGGGAAAGAATTGTATGGTTTTCTTTAGAGAGTACCTAATTTTATTACTTAGCATGTTACAGAAATCAACGCAAAGGACTTTATGGTTTGTTCCTTATCCTTCTCTAAATATGCTCCCAGCGCTTGGGAGGCAGAGTCAGGTGGATCTCTGAGGTCTAGGCCAGCCAGCTGTAGAGTTCCAGGCGATCCAAGGCTATACGGAGAAACCATGACTCAAAACGAGTAAGTAGAGATAAATGTAAATCTAAAATAAAAATGATGGCATATAGTCTAATGGTTCTCTGGTTATGTCATTTATTAATTTGTAATTTCATAAACTTTATATTACAAATGTTGTTCTTATACATATACAAATTATTTTGTTTACTATAAATGGTTCTTCTTAGTATATGAAACATGAAACAAAACTTTTATGCTAGATTTCTGATTACAATTGAAATAAAATTTTCATTTTTTTAAGCAAAATTCCTTATTTGGATACATTTACTCTTGTTTTTTACAAAGCGTATAATGAATACTCATGTACTTTACAACACTGAAAGTTGTTACTTGGAAAAAAGTTTACTACATATTTTAGCTCATGTATTCCCTATCTTCACAGAGCTTACTTTTCCTGAAAAAAAAATGTCTATTTTATTTTTCTAAACATTTTAAAGAGATTAGTTTTGTCTAAGTAAAAAGCGCACTGTTCTTTTTTGCCTCTTTTATAACTAGAATGGTGTTATTATACTTATGTAATTTGTTTTTTGTGCACATTCTACTTAAGAAAATAACTGACAATCAACTTAAACAAGAAAATACCTTTTAATCTCATAGTTTTAAAGGGCTTGAATCTTTTATTACAGATTGGTATAATGGAATACCTTAGCCCACATCAGCAGAAAAATGGGGAACAATCTTTCCAGCATGACTACCAGGAAGCAGAAAGCAGAATGAGAACCCAGACCTACTGTTACTGAATTCACGTCCATTACCATCATTCCAATTCATATTTTCCTAAACAGATCTGCTCCCAGATTCATGAGTTATTTTTTATAAAACACACTATGTTCTTTTTTTTTTTTTTTTTTTTTTTGCCAGTATGTGCCTGGGTCTAGCTCTATTTACTAGAGGATTGGAAGGCCACCCTGGGCCTTAATATAACAAAATAAAATAAGATGAAATAAAATTTATCATATCAAAGTTGGACAAGACAAACCAAGCAGAGAAAAATGTACAAGAAATTTCCCAAGGAAAAAAATACTCATTCACACACTCATGAATCCCATAAAAACACTAAACTGGAAGCTATAATATACACATAGAAAACCAGCCATTGCTAGTAGCCCCTTAGATAAGGGTAACATTTCATGACCACTTCTCCACACCATGGTGGGATGGATTTAGTGTCTTAATGTTTTATCTGTTATCACATCCTCTGTGACTTATGTGTGAAGTATCTCTATTGTATCTAGAAAATTTTCATTGTAATCACGCAGAATCACTGGATCCTATAATCTTCATACCACTCCTCCACAAGGATTCTTGAGGCTTGGAGTAGTTTGATGTAGGTGCTTCATACTCCACAGATTGTTATTCTTTGGGTATTGACAAGTTGTGTGTATTTGTGTTAATTACAATCTACTGAAGAAAGAAGCTTTTCTGATGAGAAGTGTTTTCCTTCTGGTTTCTTTCTTCCCAGTGTCTTCTCACAGCAGACAAAATTCCCTGACATTATGCACACCATCCTATCAATAATTGATATAATGTATATCCTACAGCTGTTCTCCTTTCATAAGGGCCATAAAGTAACAATGAATTGACATCAATAAGTAAACACCCACTAGAAACGTTGCTGTTTGTAGAAAAATATTCAGAAAAATAGACTCCCAGTATTTATTTTGTTTGTGTTTTTTTTGGAAGCCGTATTATTTGGGACTTTAAACCATTTTTCTTTGAAAATCTTATGGATGGATTGTGAGCAGTTAGAGATTTAAAGAAAATTATTGCTATTTGTAGCCACCTACAGGGTAACTGCAGGCTGTGTAATGTTTCTACAATACCAATGACAGGTTTTTGTATTAGGACAAGGGTCTCAGGAAAAATATCTTAAAACCAAGCCAAGGGGAAGAACAACTGTTATGAAGAGTTGTTTCCTTCTAGTAACTTATATTTAAGACTGATGAATGAAAGTGTATAAGAAAGCCATGTACAATTTTTCCTAGTTTGTTTGTATTATTTAATTATTTTCTTTTTTCCCTTTATTTGTTCTGTTCACTTTATATCCTTATAAGTAAGTATGTACTATTTGCGTTTTTCAGGGTCTGGGTTATCTTACTCAGGATGATCTTTTCTAGTTCCATGCATTTGCCTTCAAATTTTATGATTTCTTTGTTTTTAACAGCTGAGTAGTATTCTATTATGTAAATTGCCACAGTTTTTTAATCCATTCAACAAATTATAATTCAACAAATATATTACTTATTTTCTTTCTTTTGTAAACATATCAGTACAGTAGATAACGTGCATCATACCTTGAAAGAACTTACACCGTGGTTTCTTTGTCCTAATCTATTTTTGTCCTTTCATGTTGACATATTACTCTCTTTCAATGGATTTTTTTCTGTCTATACTTAAATGCTATATGCAGTAAAATGATTTTAAGGCTCACTGAAACTCCAGATATAAGGGGTATAAGTGTATGGATGGGACAAATTACAAGAAATGCAAAATTCAAAGTTATCCTTCACACAAGGTGAAAGTTCCTGTTCTTTTCCCTGTATGTACTAGTTTCCTTCAGTTTTGAGTACATAGCCAGGGCTTAAATATCCTCTGGAAAAAATGATTGCACTAATTTCAAGTCCAGTTCTTTCAATCTAGAACACTGTTTTTCACTATACATTTTGGAGTGCAAAATTAGTATTCAATGTCATATTTTCTAAAAATGAAGGACTGTAAGCAGAGCTGAAGCTTCAAGTTTTTTATGTAAAATATTAGAGTCTGGTAATCATCAAAGTCAACTACAGTGCTTGTTTTGGTGACGCAATGGATACACTCAACATAACCAAATTAATAAAATGCTAACTGTTTAGGCCAAAAATATTTGTGTGAATTTATCTACAAGTTTTCTTACATCCCTAAGGGAACACTCATAGACTCATCAATGTTTTCAAAAGATATTTTTAGAACTGCCAGATTGATTTATTTGAACATCATACATCATGTTCTTACACTTTTATTGGCTTAAACATTCCCTCGATAAATCAATTCTTTCCTTTCCATTTCTTGAGTTTGACAAGCAACTTAACCAGTATTATCAGAGGATATGTTCCCTAAAAGTGACTCTCATGTTAGAAATATAAGCACATATGTATGTACATATCAACATTTGTATTCATACCCATATAATATCCATATACACATAAACACATCCTAGGTATGAACTAAATGCTAACTGTGTTTACTTGAAAATACATAACTTCATTATTTTACAAAAAGAGGAAGAATGTCATTTAAACATGTGTTCTTTACTTAACATATGTCAATGACACTATCAAATAAAATGCATTTGCAAAAAAATATTGTTACATGCAGTTAAGATAATATTGCCAAAGTGTTATTAAAAATATTTTGCAGATTTAATAGTGGAAAGTAAATAGTTGACGAAGAGGTATTTTAAGCCAACATTTGATTAAAAGAACAACTGGGTAAATCAAATTTTAGTAAAACTTCTGTATCAATAACTGAGAGATACATTGTATGCTGAATTATTTTCTATGAAATTAAAATGAAGTCAACACATAATTATACATCAAGCAAATTTATAACTGTGAAAATACATCTCTGGTGATGTCAGATTTTAACATTGACTTTCATGTATTCATATTCATCTTAGCTTAATTAAAATAAATTGTCATGAGCTGCATATGTGTCTTGTATCTTACAGATGTTGTGTCAAGTTTTTAAATAATGAATCTAGTCCACATCTATTTAGCTCCTATCAAGTTCTAATTGCAATTCTAATAAGCATTGTACCATGACTTGTGTCATGTTGAAATTATTTTCTGGTTTGGAATTTAGAGTGAAGGAACTCATGCATATTTAATCAATATGAAGTGTCTGATTTACAATCACTGCACTGCCCTTACATACAGAGTCATAGTATATCAAGTTGTATAATATAATTACCAAAGAATAGATAGAATAGTCATCAACCCTAGTAATTACCAATTAATAGTGTTTGTTTGGTCTTTCTTTTGAGAAACAGTCATGTGAGCTTAAGTGTCTTTTGATTTCTCCTATGGGTATTTCAATGCTTTGTACAAAAAGTAGACAGACACCCAAAAAACATAAATCATATCACTATCCAATTACTTAATCTGTTTTATTTGGAGAAATTATTTATCCTGACTTTTTGTGTCTCATATCTTACAAATTTTCAGAGCAAAATAAACTGATATTTAACCCCAATGTTTCAATTTTTCTATCAATATTAATATTATGAGTCTCCCCAAAATAATCTGGAATCTATTGAGTATTTTAATTTTTCATTTTGTATTTCTCCATTGCTTATGGTGTAAACTATACATTGTAATATTTGATAGATTTTTTAAATTGCTTCCTTTTGAATTGCAAACTCTGTATCTACAGAGAATATTTATATTTTTATTATATTTTACACCCAGCACCTAAAATAAAGTAAAAGGAAGTGAGAGAACCAATTGTTTTCAACATAAATTATTTGTTCTAATGAGGCTATTGCAAATAGTCACCTTATTTTTTAAAAATGGCTTTGTTGAATCTGAAATCAATCTCCTTTTTTCTTCATGTCTGCTTTCTTTAATGACTAATTGAATTCATTAGTAAGTTTTTAAGAATGAATATTATTTAAAGTTGTTTGAAGTTTATATAAGAATAAAATTTATATCATTAATATAATTCTTTCTAATACCCTTTGGCATAGAACATAAGAGGGTCCCTTTGAAGGGGTGGATAAGTTTGTACATACAAAGGACCTCCTGGGAGAAAAGAGATACAGGCAATTTTCTTCTTTAAACTTAATGGTGTGAATATATCTCTGATAAACAAAATTTTCTCTAGTGGAAAGACATCAGCACCACACAGTGTAAAGAACAATTAGGGATCTTGGAGCCCCTGAACGAATAATCATGATCAGCTCTAAGGCCAAAGAGAATTGAGAGCAGCCTGGGTCTGGCGTATGTACTTGCTCTGGGAGATACTGCTGTAACAACCAGTCTGCCAAAAAGTTCACATTGGCAATGTGATGATTGATCATGGAAACATCCACTAAACAAGGACCATCTGTTTGGAAGAGGCTATCTCAAAGCCTCAAGGTGAGGAATTATCTTTTTTGGAAAGACCACTGATGTTTATCAGGTAATCTGTGTATCAACTATATCAACACAAAAGTGAGGAAGATTCTGCCAAACTGTGAAAGACTAATTCTCTATAGCATCGGAACAGAGTACAAGTAGGCAAAAGCAAGCCTGCTGTAAGATCACCAGCACAAACTAACTGAATTTAACTGTTATGGTGTTATTTAGGAGATCTGTGGATCATCCTCATACTTTGATCTATAACAATGTGAACTTCTCTGGGTGTGGCTGCACAAGACTTTGATTCCTGCACTTAGGGAAGCAGAGGCAGGAGAATTGCTGTGAATTCAGGCCAGCATGATCTACAATGGAAGTCCAGGACAACCAAGGCAACACAGAGAAACCCTGTCTCAAAAAAACAAAGCAAACAATCAAACAAAGCAAAAACAAAGAGAAAAGTGAACCTATTTTATTATAAGCATCAAACACTGTCAAGATCTCAATATTTCTCATTGACTTTTAGCTACTTTTATCCCTAAAGGGCTGAGTTCTTATACCATTGTCTCTTACAAGGCAACTATCTTTGAGTAATAGATTAGCTCTATGTTTAAGAACACAGCAAGGCACTAATATGGAATAAGAGAAACTCATGTAAAAGTAAATAAATAGCACTCAACAAAAGGGAATTTGTGGATAATTATATACTCAAATTTCTACATCTGTCAAGATAAAAAAAAAAAAAGTCTATGTGTTCTCTGCTGAGTCACAGAATTCCCAATCCTGATTAAACTCCATTTTTTTCCTATAAATTTTAGAAATCCCTTGAACCTCTGCTTCCATCATGTGTTGACTTTCAGCAATAAGTGTTTTAATAATTGTCAGGATATAAACTTTCTCCTTCTTTCATTTATAATGCTACAAATTGTAGCATTTAGAGCCCACAGTAAGGTAGCCTTGATCTCAGCATCATTTAATTTACAAAGACTTTATTTCCAAATAGAGTTATATTCTGGGTGGACATACATTAGGTGGAGACACAGTTCACCTCACCACAGTGTACTTTTACTATACCAGCTGATTATAAGCATAATCTCTGAAAGACATGACTTTTATTAGATTCATGTATTGGAGAACCCAATTTTGTCTAATGAGTAATAGTGTTATTGCATCAGATGACAATAACCATTTTCCCCATAGCTCTTAGTTCATTATATGAAAGTGGTCTTTAAAAAAAAATAGAAAGGTCTTATGAACGAATCACAGTCTCTATTGTGTAAGGAAAGGATTTATAATTCCAAAACATCAGGAAGAAAGGCTTTTAGAAACTTACCAGAAGAGAAGAAGGAGACTGAAAGTGCATCTTGATGGTCTCAGGTTGACTTGGCCCATTATACTATTGACAATAACAGAGATTTCCTGTTATTGGGTTCATATAATAACTTCACAATAATACCTTCATTATACCTCCTAGATGTAAGCATATGATGCTGTTGAAGGTTTTTTCAATGTAAAAGGGTGAAATAAAAGCAAAACAAAAGCAAAATCTAGATTGTAAGGGGAATTTATTTTGTTATTATTATTTTTTTAATATTAGTTACAGTTTATTTAAATGGAAGTGCTAGGATGGAAGGACTGAGTGATCAATAAGCTAGCATATTTATGACTCAATCATAATTACATAGAAGCTAATTCTGATTTCCAAAAGGACTCTAAGTAATAAACTAGTAAGGAGGCCAACACAGTGTTGAAAAGCCAGTAAACATTGTGCCTTTTAGAGTAGGACCATGTGTCCTGTTGGATAGGTTTTCCAAAGAAAAGTTCACTTATTGATACTTGACCATTGAACAAGACGTAGAAACAATTTTGGTATTAACAATGCTAACATAACAGTCCCTGACCTCACTGGTTTATGGCTGCCTAATAAAACGTATTGTGATTAGAAGCAATGTGGATAGACGGTCAGTGAGTAACATTTTCCATTTTTACACTTAATACATTTAAATAGTAGGAGGCCAGAAATATACTACAAGCAAAAGATAAAATCAAAATTCTCTACCCAGTTTCCACATCAGAGCTATCCACTGGACATGAGATATTTTGATTGAAAAAAAAAAAAGTGACAGTTCTTCAGGAAATATGATCTAACACTACAGCAATTGCACATGATAGTAATGCTATAAACTGCTGTTTCTGTTTGACCAAAATATAGGAAAGCTGCTCTGAACATAGTTCATATACCACAGGTGTCCTTGTGGTATGTTGGAACATCTTTTGCATGTATGACCAGGAGTGGTAAGGCTGGGGCTATTCCCAGTTTTGTGAGAAAGAGCCACTTTGATTTCCAAAGTGTTTGTAAAAATTTGCCCACCCATCAGCAATGGAGGAGTGTTCCTCTTACTCTACAACCTTGCTAGCATGTTCTGTTCCTTTAGTTTTTGATCTTAGCCATTCTAATGGGTATAAGATGGATTCTCAGAGTCCGTTTAATGTGCATTTCCCTGATGAGTATGAACACCAAACATGTTTTAAAGTTATTCTCAGCATTAGAGTTTCCTTTGGTGAAAATTATTTGTTTAGCTCTGTACCCTAGTTTTAATTGATATATTTGCTTTGTTGGTGTTTAATTTCTTTAGTTCTTTATATAATTTGCCTATTAGCCCATCTGTCGGATATAGGGTTGGTGAAGATCCTTCACCGTATAGGATCATCACCAACCCTGTATCCAACAGAGGGCTGATATCATTTCCCATTATGTAGGCTGTTATATTCTTATGACAGTGTCCTTTGCCTTACAAAAGCTTTTCAGTTTCATGAGGTCCCATTTATTGATTGTTGAACTTAGAGACTGTGCTATTGGTGTTCTGTTCAGGAAGTTGTCTCCTGTGCCAAAGAGTTGAAGGGTATTCCCCACCTTCTCTTCTAATAGATTTAATCTATCCAGCTTAATGTTGAGGTCGTTGATCCACTTGGACTTGGGTTTTGCATAGTTTGATAAAATATGGATCTATTTTTATTCTTTTGAAGGCAGACATCCATCTGAGATGGTGATACCTACAGAAATAATTTTATTGTACAAAATTGTTTCAACTATCCTGTGTCTTTTATTTTTTTCCATATGAAGTTGAAGATTGCTCTTTCAAGGTCTGTAAAAAAATGTGTTAGAATTTTGATGGGAATTGAATTGAATCTATAGATTACTTTTTGTACAAGGTCTACTTTTTACTGTTAGTGCTATCAATCCATAAGCATGGGACGTCTTTCCTTCTTCTGATATCTTCTTCAATTTTCTTCTTCAAAAACTTGAAGTTCTTGTTATACAAGTCTTTCTTTTGCTTGGTTAGAGTTACACCACTATATTTTATATTATTTGTGGTTATTGTGAAGGGTATTGTTTCTGTAATTGCTTTCTCAGCCCATTTATCACTTGTATAAAGGAGGGCTACTGATTTTTGTTGTTGTTAATTCTGTATCTAGCCACTTTGCTGAGCATCTTTATCAGCCATAGGAGTTCTCTAGTACAATTGGGGGGGTCATTTATGTACACTATTATCTCATCTGCGAATTGCAATACTTTGACTTTTTTTCCTTTTAATCTGTATCGCCTTGATTCTCCTTTAGTTGTCTTATTGATCAAGCTAGACTTTCAAGTACTATATTGAATAGATAAGAATATAGTGGGCAGTCTTATCTTGTCCCGGATTTTAATGGAATTGCTTTAAGTTTCCCTCCACTTAATTTGATGTTGACTATCATCTTGCTATAGGTTTTCTTTATTGTGTTTAGGTATGTGCCCTGTATCCCTGATCTCTCTAAGACTTTTAACATGAAGAGATGGTGTATTTTTTTCAGTCTTTTTCTTCAGATAATGAGATAATCATGTGGTTTTCTTCTTTCAGTTTATTTATATGATGGATTATATTGAAGGATTTTTATATGTAGCAGTTTTATTCATAATATCCAGAAACAACCTTGATATCCCTCAACTGAAGAATGGATAAAGAAAATGCAGTACATTTGAAAAATGGAATATTATGCAGCTATTAAAAATAAGGAAATGACTTTTCAGGCAATTAGATAGAAACGGAAAAGGTCATCCTGAATGAGGTAACCCAGAAAGACAAACATGGTATGTACATGGTATGGACATTAGCCATATAGTACATATATGGATAGTCATACTACAATCCCTTGAACCAAAAAAGCTAAGTAACAAGGAGTGATCAAGAAAGTATCCTTGACTACTGCTCTGAAGGGGAAATATAAGACACATAGGAAGTGAACTGGGAAGAGAGGGAAGGGAACTGGGAGGGAGAGGGTGTACGGAAGGGAATGATGGTGGTGATCAGATGTAGAAAAAGCAGGAATGGGAGCAAAGAGAGCTGGGAGATAGAAGGGAAACCGAGGGGGAAGAGCATCTCTCAGACAAGTTGGAAGGTATAAGGTAGGCTCCTGGAAGGATAAGGGGATGATTGTAGCTGAGATTCCTAGCTGTGTGGGACTTGGAGACTGAAGTGGCCACCTCCTAGCCAGGTGGGATTTCTAGCGGAGGGCAGAGGACACCAACCCAACCACAAAATCTTGGACTCAAAATGTACCCTGCCTACAAGATATGCAGAGATAAAGATGGAGCAAAGAATAGGAATGGCCAAACAATGACTGGCCCAGCCTGAACCACATAGGAGAAAGCCAACCCTTGACACTATTAATGATACTCTGCTATTCTTGCAGAGCATCATTAGCATACAGTATTATTATATAGTATATATAGCATGTAGTATAGTAAATAGTATATAGTATTAATATATAGTATATAAAGTATAGTATACATGGTATATAAAGTATAGTAAAAGTACTATATCAATACCATAAAATATATACTATATACTATCACTAGTGTAACTGTCTTCTGAGAGGCTCCACCCAGCAACTGATTGAAACTGATGCTGAGACTCACAAGCCAAACATTAAGAGGAGCTCAGGAGTCTTATGAAAGGACAGGGGGAAAGGATAGAAGGACAAGGACACCATAAGAAGACCAACAGAGTCAACTAATCTAGACACAGAGAGGCTTACAGAGACTGAAACACCAACCAAAGAGAACACATGGACTTGACCTAGACCTAGTATTCATATGTACCTGATAGGCAACATGGTTTTAATGTGAGTCCCATAGTAATGGAGCACTGGTTGTATCAGACATGGACCCTGTTACCTAATTTGGGATCCCCTTCCCTGAACTGGAATGGTTTTCTTGGCCTCAGTGGAAGAGAATGAGCTTAGTCCTGATTCTCCTTGATGTTCTTGAGTGGGATTACAAGGGTGAGGGTCTTCTTTTTTTCTGAAGAGAAGGGGAAAGGCAGAACAGAGGGAGGGGAAGAAGGAGAGCAAGGAAGGGCTGAAATGGGATATACAATGAATGTATAAATACATTTAATAAAGTTTTAAAAATCTAGGAAAACTTCATGGATGATATTAATTGAGAAGAACAAAGTAAGGACATCCCATTTTAGAACATTTTGTGTCTTCACATTTCTTGCTGAAGTTTTAAGGGCAGTTTGTGTCCTAATTTGCCACCAGTTGATGTGATATTGTGGCCAAAATATATCTTGGAGAAGGTGGATTTATTTTATCTTACAGCATCTCAGAGCAGGAACCTGCAGGCAGAAACCTAGAGACCACAGAGGAATGCTGCTTCCTGCAGGCTCATGTTTAACTGCCTGTTTTGTATAACCCAGGAATATCTGATCAACGTTTGTGTTGCCCACAGTGGGCCAAGTGAACCTCCATCAATCAGCAGCCATGAAAATGCCCCACAGATATGCCACAGGCCAATCTGATGGAGGGAATCTCTCAAATGAAGTTCAGTCATCCCAGGTGGCTCTAGTTTGGGTAAAGGTGACAAAGGAAGCTGACAATGACAGTTAATCAACCACAATCTTGAAAACCTATTAGAACACAGAGAAAAATTATGTTTACACACAAATAAATGTGAGCTGTGGTAATAAATGGTCAGTGATAGCAGTTTTTAGTATCCCACCCACGTTCCCTCAGTGTTTATTTTAAAACAAGGTGGTTCAAGTATAGTGACATGCCTGATGAGTTTATCTGGCTTTGTATACGTACTGTTGCAACCAGAAATTCCAGAAATTGGCTCAGACCTTTCTCACAATTCTATAGAATGTTTCTGGATTGTTGATTACAGATATTGGAAGAATAATCCAGCTCCTCATGTACACACACACACACACACACACACACACACACACACACACACACACAAGTTCTTATTTAATTTCTTTCCTACTCTTTGGATGACAAGTCTCATTTTTTCCACAGGCATACCCTGTGGTTAACTCTCAAATAACTTCACAAATTTACATAATTATGTCGACAGAATCAAAACAAAGGAAACATCGATTAATAATCCAGTCCTTATAGTCACATAGACGTTTCTTTGTTCTCAGCACTTTGCTTATAAAACACTGAATACTGCATTCTGGGTGAGCTCTTGCACGGTACTTTTTCCTTCCATGTTTTCAGAGCTTATCTATCAGGACAGAGAGTGAACTGAGTGAGTCTAAATACTAGCAATTTTGTTCACATTTATTACTTAATATCTGTCTTTGGATTTCATTTACTTCTTCAATAATGTGAAGTGTTTATTTCATAATGAATTAAAAATAATTAATAGAACCATTATATAATTTCTAAACACCTCATATGTCATTCCTTTAATAAAATTTAGTGTTCTCCCTTTTTAAACTTCTAGTTGCAATTCAAATCCATCCTCTTCTTTCTTTAAACAACAAATGAGCAGCGCTTTCAGTCACGGAAATTTGATGTAGGAGTGAGGCAGTATTATCTCTTTCATATTTACATTCTGTTACCTTATAAATTAGTATTAGAGTGATGGCATTTCTTCTTTTATATTTATGGTATTATTTTCTTCTTATTGTTGTTGAATTCTGTCTCTTTTGATGTTTTGGGCAGAAAAGGAAAAAAAGAAGAAGAAGAAGAAGAAGAAGAAGAAGAAGAAGAAGAAGAAGAAGAAGAAGAAGAAGAA
>NW_026595440.1:0-12119 GCF_907164565.1 Psammomys obesus | reverse complement strand
AGATAGATAGATAGATAGATAGATAGATAGATAGATAGATAGATAGAGTATGTGTGTATGTATCTCTCTGTGTGTGTAAAACAAAACAAACAAAAACTAAGGTCCAAACACAAAAAAAAAAAAAAAAAAAAAAAAAAAAAAAAAAAAAAAAAAAAAAAACTTCCAGGCACTATGAGTTAGTCCTACATGGTAAGTGTGTCCTACATGGTAAGTTTCAGGCCAATCAAGGCTGCTTCTCTAGATTCTAAATACAAATAAAATTGACAAAACCAAACAAACAAAAGTGTGTGCATGAATTTGCACATATAAGTGTACACAAAAACACACACATGCACACACACACACACACACACTCAAAGAATTAAAAAAGGGAAAATACAGACAAACAGAAAGTTAGGAGTATATGTACGCATCCACATGTGTGTGTGTGAGTGCACAAACATTCACAAACACACACAATAATAATTACACAAAAAAATAAATATCTGGAAATGGAGAGAAGACTCAGACGTTAATAGCGCAAGCTGCTTTCTAGAGAACCTACATTTAGTTACTAGCACCCATCCAGGCAGTTGGCAAAGCATGTAACTCCAGTTTCAGAAAATCTAATGCCCATTTTAGGCCTCCATGAGCACTGAATACAGCAGATACCCAGAATTTCTTCTCTTGGTCTATACCTTTCTCTCACATTTAAAATAAGTGAATAAGTAAATATTTTAAATGACCATAGCAGACATACATACATACATACTTGCATACATATACACAGTCTTGTTACCTGAAAACAATTACAGTGATAATCTTATTAAAAACATGAGTCACTCTTGAAGACATGTTGATTTCTTTTTCATGAACTTTAAGGACTACATTTCATATTCTTTTTCTCCCCTGTTATTGGACCATCAATCATTCTTCTTGACACCTTTACAGTTTTTGACATACCCAAAATCTTTCCTTTCTATGTGAACAGTTTTTTTTTTTCCTAACTCTGACTTTCTTTCTATGAAGTTAGTTGATTTAGTATGCTTTCTTTGTTTACTCTGGTACATATGCTCGATACAGGTTCACAAACATAATATGCTCCTTAGTAAGGTTTTTCACACTCACATTACCACAAATAAACACTATGGACTACTTACCTTGCTGTTATAGCACATTTTCCACCCAATTTAGAATTCTAAAGGATGTGGACACTTTGCGAGGAACCATACCTCTTAGTTGTCTTCTTTAGCAATATTTGCTATTAGCTTGTTCAATTTTTAAAAGATTATATTTATCTATTTTTAATGCTTAACAGCAACAAGTCCATTTGAACATTGACGGCTGAATATGTGAGTAGACAAGTGACATGAAATGTCTTACAGGTGTGTCCTCCCCTGCTACATGGAGAATTACACAGACCCAAGCATGCAGTGTTTCAGTGAGCCATATGTGAATCAGAGAGAACGCTATTTTTTGACAACTGCACCCTATTAACACCATTAGTAACTGTACTTTCAATGTTTCAATAAAGAAGCATATGATCAGTATTTATGACAGCAGATCAGACCTTTACATCTCTCCCTTCAAGGAATCCCTGTCTATTGAAGGCAAAACATCAGAAGCTCAGTTCTATTGTTGGTACTATACACAGGAATGAACGTTTCTGTCCCTGAACATTGCTGGAGAAAGAACAAAAGAACGGGGAGCAATTTGGTGAATTCTAGGTCTCTAAAAAAGACATTACTGCACAAGTAGAGAATCCATACTCCAGGTACATACAACGTATACACCTGGGAAACGTGGAACTAAGGTACGCTGAGGGTGAACCTGAAGGGCCCCCTACCCTTCATACTGGGAGACTGTAGGAAAGGTTTTCTGCTGTCAACTTTTTCTGTAAACCACAGCTTTGTGCTTGGATTGTAAGCAGAAGTGACAGGGGAAAATGTCACAGAAATTTTTATTGTTATTATTTAAAAAATATTATTAGTCATTGCTTTTGAAACAATTTTTTTAACTATAGACTTCAAAGAGCATTTATAAAAAAATAACTATTGAAAGCACAGGAAGGCAACGGAGGGAAGCTTAGCATGGTAAATGGTATTTAGTATTACTTTTGCCATGTTCTGAGTCTATTTTCGTCTATAAAATGACGAGCAAAATAAATTTATCAGGTTTCAGCTTTCGAGGACCTTGGTTATTATAAAAAAATCAAAGAGACCCCGATGGATTTCCCTCCTGATACCCTCTACATAAAAATTTCTAAGATGTGAGGCTAAAAGTAATATGAGATCAGAGGGTATCATCTCACTGAGAGTGCCTCAGGGCAGAAAGGCTTTTGACAAAACTGACTGTCCTCATGGTGCCTTTATCTATAGCACAGGAGTCAGACTGTGTGTGGCATTGACATTCAGGGATCAGTTCTTACTATGGACTCTTGACATTTCAGATATGTCCATGATCTGAACTTCCCTGAACTGAGATATTTTATTCTTGAATAAAGTTTTATCTTTCTCTCTCCATATGTAACAACAATTAAAGAAAAGAAGCCATGAATTTGAAATAGAGAAGCTGAGGGTAGGGGTTTATGCGAGAGTTTGGAGGGAGGCAAGCAAGGGAAAATGGTTTAATTATCTTATAATCTAATACCATAAAAATAAACTAAATATTGTTTTCTTTTGCATAAGTGAGAAAACTATTATTTAGTTTTATATTATTATATTATATATTTATTTTTATATATTTTATATATTTTATTATATTATATAATTATTTTTATATATTATATATTTTATATTATTATATTATATATTTTATATATATTTAGTTTTAGATTATTTAGTTTTATACTAGAATATCTTCAATGAATTGCTAGCTCTCATATTTATTATGGATAGAAGACCAGAAAAAAATATCTTTCACTAAATTTTACCTAATTTTCCCCATCTACAGAATATACTTTTCCCTTATGTTTCTGTAGCAATAAAAAATGTAGAGGTACTGGTTGAAGTCCATGGCATAGTACGGAAACATGGTTAACTTGAAATGAACATTTATTTTTATTTATTCTACTCCCATAACAATACTCCAGAAAAATATCAAATTCTGTATACCGGTCTACCTGAACTTCTCAAATGGCCACTAATCAAATTATAGAACAGATGAGGACCACAGCTGCACGAAGCACCATGAAACTGAATGGATTTGAGGGGTAAGTGAACATGATGTTGGTGGCTTGAGATAAGCCATGGTAATTGCATTTTTCCTTGGTCAGTACTGACATTTACAGGAATTATACAGAATTAGACAGCCTTGTGCTCCACATCAGTGGGTTTCTTTCCTTTGATCAACTTGTAAAGTGTCAAAGATCTCCAATCAATTACTGAAAGATAGGCACACACACACACACACACACACACACACACACCCACACACACACACACAAAGACAGAAAGAAAGAGGTTAATGATTAATAATGAAAGAGACTCATGATTAATAAATAAAATTGAGGGAAATGGTTGAGTAAACCATAACTCCTTGTGGTGATTGAACTTTGAGTCAGCGTCTCCCGTGTCCCATGCTGCACCCAAATATTCTGTGAAGTAAAGGATGTCACTGACCTCTCCTCTCCCTCTGCCTGCTTCTGCCTCCCAAATGCTAGGGCTACAGGCTTACACAGCCATGCCTGTCAGAGACTGCCTTCTTTTCACGTTGCTTAAATTACTTTAAACTTCTAGTCACACATAAAACTTCCTAATCATTTCATTTGTCCAACTGTAGATATTTAGAAATCTAAGTGAAATCCTACATAGGATCAAAGAATCTGCTCTGACTTTTCAAATGTTATTACAGATACTGACCTTGAACAAGAATGGGTGTGTTGAAGAAGTTGGGACCCAGCCCCTACAGGAAATAAAAACACTTTCTGAAATTACCTTTGTTTGTGTGACAGTTGGAATTCTTTTACTTTTTATTCACATTGTAAACCAGAAGGGCATATATTCAGAAACAGCTCAGAAACAGCACATCTCTTTGTAACATTTGCTCTTAATACTTGCTACATATCAGTTATTATGAACTTTCTTTTGGAACACTTTTCTTTGAAATCAGTTTTAAAGGAATTTTCGGGAAACATAATATTGAACGTGACTTCCACACTTTAATGCAAGAGGGTGTCTCGGGGACCAGTTTAATTATCAGGTATATACCCTAGGTATCACGGTATATGATCACTTGGTAAAAAAGTTCTCACGGTTACATGAACGATCAGAATTAATATCAGAAATATAGACTGGCTACTGACTTCATATTATTGACTTAAGTACATGACGTCAGACTAAGGCTTGGGTTTTACTTACCAAGTTGAAAATATGTATTCTGCAAGTAGTTAATGAATTTGCAGTGTCTTATTTTTTTTTTAATCTGTCTTCTTTCAGATCAAAGGGGAGAAATAGCAGACAGCATACAAATCAGATATTCATTCATGGAAGAAACGGAGGGCCTAGGGACAATAGAGAATAATCATGAGACATCTGTATTTTAAAGAGATTGATAGTGTATACTTTCCAGAGTAATGGTTAATTTAAAATTAAGCAGCAACTATAGCTACACACAAATCGTAGCTGTCGTCTGAGTGGCTCCAGTGGCAGCGGATGGAAACAGTTGTTGAGACTTAGAGCCAAACACTGCGTGGAACTCAGTGAGTTGTGCAAGAATGGGGAGAAGGATCCAGAGGGGACAGGAGCTCCACAAGATCAACAGAGCCAACCAACCTGGGCCCAGAGAGGCTTATGGAGACTGAAACACCAACCAAGGACCATGCACAGACTCTTAACTAGGCCCATTTCCCCCTGATGGGGTTGCTTGCCAGGCCGCAGGGGAAAATATGCCCTTAGTCCTGACTGGATTTGATTTGCTGGTGGGGGTTGGTGGGGTGGTTCTCTCCTTATCTGAGGAGTAGGGGCAGAGGCGTAGGAAGAAGAGGGCAGAAGGGTGAGACCGGAAGTTGTAAAGGGAGCGGTCTATGACCATGATATAAAATGAGTAGATATGTAAATAACAAACAATTTAAAAAAAAAGATATTTGGTTTGTTAATTTTCTTTACTGTAGTATGATGTTTATAATATTTATTTTTTCCCAAGCCTTGTGCTTACAGGTAAACAGTTAGGTTAAGACTTCTGTGTCACTTTTTTTTTTTTTTTTTTTTTTGTTTCTTTCTGTAGGTCCAGTGGATCTGTGCATTAGAATTTATAAAGACTTTTCTACTGACAGTGATGTAGTAATTACTTTTATGACTGGCAAATAATACAGGAGGAGGGTTTATTTTAGTTTACACTTTGAGTGAGTACACCCAACATGGCACGGAAAACATGGCAGAAGCAACATGAGGCAGCTGCATTACATTTGCAGCCAGATTGCATTGCATTTGCCGTCTCTTCCGGAAGAGACAACCATCAATGCCAGTGCTCAGATTACCTTCTCCTTTTCATTAAGCCTTGGCTTAATGGATGGTGCTGTGAGTGTTTAGGATTGGGTCTTTCCACTTCAATGAACCTAACGGAGAAAATCCCTCAGACATAAGCAGAGATTTCTGTGCTAACACTGTCTTCCATGACAATAAAAATTAACCATCACGTATCACTTGAGGAAGACCCCCCTCTGTCCTTCTTACTCCTACTTTTTTCTCCCTCTCTCTTCCCTCTCCTTTTTCCCTCTCTTGTTTGATCCACTTTTTGATTTAAAATTTCCAGTAAGCATTTTATCACACAGAGAATTGTAATAAAATAAGCTTCTAGTTTATATTTCATGGACATAATTTTGTTTCTTAAAAATTGTTTCTTATATACTTTCTACAACAATAAACAGAAATTATGTAAATTATTCAGTTTAGTTACCTCTTTTAGGCAAATCAGGAAGTAGCTGAATAGCCACTTGACTACTTATTGTTGTATATATTTTTTCAGCTCCCAGTAAAACTTATTTAACTCTTATGAGGCCTTAATTTCCCTCTCTTTTTTTAAGGTTGAATTGCACATTAAGATTTGTGTAATTTCTTGTGAACACACAGGAAGCTAACTGTTTTATGTTTGTATTATATACTCAGAAAACATTAATGTTAGTAGAGGGTACATATTAAATTATTTTGTTACTATATATTAAATTCAGTATTTCTTGATGATATATGTCACTCAGTGTCAGCAAAGCATGTTAGGAAAGTACTACAAGATTTTCTAGATGAAGTGAAACTGTGTTATTCCCTATTTTCATGTAATTTTGTGTAGACAGTTTTTTTTTTTGTTTTTCATTAATTTATTTATTTAATCAATTTACAGCCCAATTGCAGCCCCCTTTCTCTTCCCCTCCCAAGTATACTCTCATATTCCCCTTCCCCCACCCTATCTTCTCCTACCATTCTTACTCCCCTTTTATCACATGTTTTATTAATTTTCACCCCATCTTTGCTTTTCCTGTAATAAAATTATTTCTAATCAGCTTGAAAGACTTTAAAGTTTATGGTAATAAAAGAAAATTACTCAATGTGTTTGCAAATAGTATTGCTGTGTTTCCTAAGAAGTGTTACCCGTAACCATCTAATTTACCTTCAAATTGTTTAGATAAGATATGAAGTTCTTTGTTAATAAATTATGAAATTAGAATAATCAGACAAGAATTATTCTTGTAAATATGTAACAGTTACTACTCAGTTTTATATTACATCACTTTCTAAAATAATTGAGTTGGTTTAACTAATTGCTAAAGCTTTTGTTGGCACACCTGTGTTTCTTTCTCCTGTATAAGTTGACCTTTCCTTTCATCAAACTTGTTTTGCCTGCTGACAATGAACTTGGATTTTTCACATTTCCTGAAAAAAAAATTTATACAGTTCTTTTGTTACTTTTCCTGAAGAACTATGAACAAAGCCTCATTTTACAAGATAGTTATGACACATGACATAAATGATTCCACTAACGTCTAGCTTAGTTGGCCAATGAGGTTACTAGGGTTAGTTACAAGACTCTGTGTGAAGAGTAAATTACAGTGGCATTAGTTACTCAGAAGAGCTGTATCAGTGAAAAGTTGGTCCAGCATAGATGAGTATAAGGGATGGAGAACCTTGGAGCTCTCTACACAACTATAAGGAAGCTTAACTGAACAGAGTATTTCCTTGTGAGAAATTACTATTAGGATCTTGTGAGTGACACAAATTCCATGAACTTCCAGAACCTTGTAAATAATCTTTACTTCAAGAGCCCTAGAAGTTTCAACTATGGGACTGAGAAGTGGCAATAGATAAGTAACCTTGTCATCAGGCCTTTTTACATGAATTCAATCACTGTGTCACATTTGTAGAGGAGAGAACCAGCTTCTCCATGCTGTCCTATAACTTCCATATGCTATGCCATGGGACATGTACATGTACACACATACACACAAGACATACACACACATGCAAACATACACATGGACACATGCAAGCACATGCTAAATAAATACTTCATAAATAACAGTAAATTTAAAGTATTAAAAATATGTTGCACTTATTTCTCAAGATCTGGAAATTTCATTTAATTTCTGAGTCTTAGAAGTCTCCACAGAATAGAATCCTTCAATTTAGAATAGAACAATGAAAAAATTCTAGCTATAAAATGTTTCACACTGCTACATCATAGCACTTTATGTTTTGGGAATTTAAAAAGAGAGACCATGAATCTGAAAGCATCAAGGGGTTGCACCTGGAAGACTTTGGAAGGAAGAAAAAGAAGGGAAAAGTGTATTATAATTTCAAAATATAAAAGTTATTTAAGAAATGGCTGTTACCAATCAAGATTTATTTTGGTTTCTTTGAAAACCTTTTTTTAGATGATGGTCAGTTCTGATTTACATGAAAAAAAAATGTTAGAAAATGATTCTAACCTGGTTATACAAATAATAAATAAATTTATTATCACCCTCAGGTTTTGATGGCTTACTAGCTGTATATGAGAGCACAATTCATCTACAACTAACAAGGCAATTTAAAATTTATTGTAATGATAGATTAAACTTCAAAATAAACAAAACCATATAAAAAAAATACAATCATTAAGACAAAAAATTGTTAAGACAAAAAATCAATCTTTACTGTATTAATTTTCTTTTTTTTAAAATCTTTTATTTTTTTATTAATTACACTTTATTCATTTTTTATCCCCCCATGAGCCCCTCCCTCCTCCCCTGCCGATCCCACCCTCCCTCCCCTTTCTGCATGCATGCCACTCCCCAAGTCCACTGATAGGGGAGGTCCTCCTCTCCTTCTTTCTGATCTTAGTCTATCAGTTCTCATCAAAAGTGGCTGCATTGTCCTCTACTGTGGCCTGGTAAGGCTGCTCCCCCCTCAGGGGGAAGTGATCAACGAGCAGGCCAATCAGATTATGTCAGAGGCAGTCCCTCTTCCCATTACTATGGAACCCACTTGGACACTGAACTGCCATGGGCTACACCTGTGCAGGGGTTCCAGGTCATCTCCACAAATAGTCCTTGGTTGGAGTATGAGTCTCTGGGAAGTTCCCTGTGTTCAAATTATCTTGTTCTGTTGCTCTGCTTGTGGAGTTCCCGTCCCCTCCAGCTCTTACTATTTCCCACTTCTTACATAAAATTCCATTCACTCTGCCCATCAGTTGGCCATCAGGCTCAGCATCTGCTTTGACAGTCTATACTGCAGAAGCTTTCAGAGGCCCTCTGTGGCAGGTTTCAAGGTTGTTTCCTGTTTTCTTCTGGCTTTCAGAGGCCCTCTGTAGCGGGTTCCGAGGTTGTTTCCTATTTTCGTTTTCTTCTGATGTACATCCTCTTTGCCTTTCAGGAAGGGGATTGAACATTTTAGTTAGGGTCCTCTCTTTTGCTTAGTTTGTTTAGATGTACAGCTTTTAGTGGGTTTATTCTATATTGTATGTTTATATGAGTGAGTATATACCGTGAGTGTCTTTTTGCTTCTGGGTCAACTCACTCAGGATGATCCTTTCCAGGTCCCACCATTTACCTGCAAATTTCATGATTTCCTTATTTTTCATTGCTGAGTAATACTCCATTGTATAGATGTACCACAGTTTCTGCATCCATTCTTCAATTGAGGGGCATCTGGGTTTTTTCCAGCTTCTGGCTATTACAAATAAAGCTGTTACAAACATGGTTGAGCAAATGTCCTTTTTGTGAACTTGAGCCTATTTTGGGTATATGCCCAGGAGTGGTATGGCTGGATTTTGAGGAAGCACTATTCCTAGTTGTCTGAGAAAGCACCAGCTTGATTTCCAGAGTGGTTGTACCAGTTTACATTCCCACCAGCAGTGGAGAAGGGTTCCCCTTTCTCCACAACCTCTCCAGCATGTGTTGTCCCTTGAGTTTTTCATCTTGGCCATTCTGATGGGTGTAAGGTGAAATCTCAGGGTTGTTTTGATTTGCATTTCCCTAATGGCTAATGAGGTTGAGCATTTCTTTAAGTGCTTCTCTGCCATTCGATATTCCTCTGCAGAGAATTCTCTCTTTAGCTCTGTTCCCCATTTTTTAAGTGGATTACTTGGTTTGTTGCTTTTCAGCTTGTTTAGTTCTTTATATATACTGGATATGAGTCCTCTGTCAGATAGAGGGTTGGTGATGATTCTTTCCCAATCTGTAGGCAGTCGCTTTGTTTTGATGACGGTGTCCTTTGCTTTACAGAAGCTTTTCAATTTCATGAGGTCCCATTTATTGATTGTTGCTCTTAGAGCCTGTCCTGTTGGTGTTCTGTTCAGGAAGTTGTCTCCTGTGCCAATGAGTTCTAGGCTGTTCCCCACTTTTTCTTCTAACAGATTTAGAGTATCTGGTTTTATGTTGAGGTCTTTGATCCACTTGGACTTTAGTTTTGTGCAGGGTGATAAGTATGGATCTATTTTCATTTTTCTACATGTAGACATCTAGTTGGACCAGCATCATTTGTTGAAGATGTTATTTTTTTCCATTGTATGGTTTTGGCATCTTTGTCAAAAATCAGGTGTCCGTAAGTGTGTGGGTTTATTTCTGGGTCTTCTGTTCGATTCCATTGATCCACCATTCTGTTTCTATGCCAGTACCATGCAGTTTTTATAACTGTTGCTCTATAGTACAGCTTGAGATCAGGGATGGAGATACCTCCAGAAGATCTTTTATTGTAGAGGATTGTTTTAGCAATTCTCGGTTTCTTGTTATTCCATACAAAGTTGAGAATTTTTCTTTCCAGGTCTGTAAAGAATTGTGTTGGCAATTTGATGGGAATTGCATTAAATCTGTAGATTGCTTTTGGTAAGATGGCCATTTTTACTATGTTAATCCTGCCAAGCCATGAGCATGGGAGATCTTTCCATCTTCTCATATCTTCCTCTAATTCTTTCTTCAGAGATTTGAAATTTTTTTCATACAAGTCTTTGACTTGCTTGGTTACAGTTACTCCAAGGTACTTTATGTCATTTGTGGCTATTGTGAATGGTGTTGTTTCTCTAATTTCTTTCTCAGCCCTTTTGTCTTTTGTATACAGGAGGGCTACTGATTTTTTTGAGTTAATTTTATATCCGGCCACTTTGCTGAAGGTGTTTATCAGCTGTAGGAGTTCCCTGGTAGAGTTTTTGGGGTCACTCATATATACTATCATATCATCTGCAAATAGTGATAATTTGACTTCTTCTTTTCCCATCTGTATCCCCTTGATCTCCTTCGACTGTCTTATTGCTCTAGCAAGGACTTCCAGCACTATGTTGAAGAGATATGGAGACAGTGGGCAGCCTTGTCTTGTCCCTGATTTCAGAGGGATTGCTTTAAGTTTCTCTCCGTTCAGTTTGATGTTGGCTATAGGCTTGCTGTATATCGCCTTTACTATGTTTAGATATGTGCCTTGTATCCCTGATCTCTCCAGTACTTTAAACATGAATGGATGTTGGATTTTGTCAAATGCTTTTTCAGCATCTAGGGAGATTATCATGTGGTTTTTTTCTTTCAGTTTGTTAATATGGTGGATCACATTGATGGATTTCCGTATATTGAACCACCCCTGCATACCTGGGATGAAGCCTACTTGGTCATAGTGGATAATATCTTTGATGTGTTCTTGGATCCGGTTTGCAAGTATTTTGTTAAGTATTTTTGCATCAATGTTCATAAGGGAGATTGGCCTGAAATTCTCTTTCTTTGTTGAGTCTTTGTGAGGTTTAGGTACCAAGGTGATTGTGGCTTCAGCGCAGAATTCTACCAGACCTTCAAAGAAGAGCTAACTCCAATTCTCTTCAAACTATTCCACAAAATAGAAACAGAAGGAACATTACCAAACTCATTCTATGAAGCCATCTGGTCCTGGGCTTTTTTTGGATGGGAGACTTTTGATGACTGCTTCTATTTCTTTGGGGGATATAGGACTATTTAGTTGATTTACCTGGTCCTGATTCAGCTTTGGTGAGTCAAATCGATCAAGAAAATTGTCCATTTCATTTAGATTTTCAAATTTTGTGGCATATAGACTTTTGAAGTAAGTCCTAATGATTGTTTGGATTTCCTCAGTGTCTGTAGTTATGTCCCCCCTTTCATTTCTGATTTTGTTGATTTGGGTGGTGTCTCTCTGCCTTTTAGTTAGCTTGGCTATGGGTTTGTCTATCTTGTTGATTTTCTCAAAGAACCAGCTCTTGGTTTCATTGATTCTTTGAATTGTTTTATTTGTTTCTAATTGATTGATTTCAGCCCTGAGTTTGATTATTTCCAGCCGTCTATTCCTTTTTGGTGTGTCTGCTTCTTCTTTTTCTAGGGTTTTTAAGTGGGCCATTAAGTTGCTTGAATGAGCTGTCTCGAATTTCTTCTTGAAGGCACTTAGTGCTATGAACTTTCCTCTTAGCACTGCTTTCATTGTGTCCCACAAGTTAGGGTATGTTGTGTCTTCATTTTCATTGAGTTCTAGAAAGGCTTTAATTTCTTTCTTTATTTCTTCCCTGACCCAGCTGTCATTTAGTAACAAGTTGTTCAGTTTCCATGAGTGTGTAGGCTTTTTGCTATTTCTGTTGTTGTTGAAGTCCAGCTTTATTCCATGGTGATCAGACAGGATACAAGGGATTATTTCAGTCTTCTTGTATCTGTTGAGGCTTGCTTTGTGACCAACTATATGGTCTATTTT
>NW_026595439.1:0-39479 GCF_907164565.1 Psammomys obesus | reverse complement strand
TCTCAACAAATTGTTAATATTCCATTCTTCAATGAGTTTTTTTTTTTATTCTGTCACTTTCATTTAAAAATGTACCAACCACACTGATATTTAAAATAAGCCATGCTTGTTGCTTCTGTGGTGCTGAGGCTGGAGCCGAGGCCTTGCACATGATGAACAAATGCTTGACCACTAAGTAACATTCCCGGCTGTGACCTGTTTTGTTTTTAAAGTCTTAGGGGCTGGGAAAATTACTCAGTGATTACAAGCCCTTACTGCTCTTCCAGAAGACCTGTGTTTGGATCCCATCACCCTCATCAGATACTTTGTAACTGGCTGGAACTCCAGCTCCAGGATATCCAACACACTTACCAAGCTTTGTAGGCACAGGGTGCACAGCCATGCACACACAGAGAGAGGGAGAAAGAAAATAAATCTTTAAATTTTAGACTTACAGAAATATTATATAGTACAAAGCTCTCTGTAATTAATATCTAACATGGCACTGGAATGCGGAAACATTTACGACAAATGACCTAACAAATAGAAGTCATTAACTGAAAACAATGAATAAATTTCCCTATGCTAATATTTTAACTTCTCACCATAAAAGACACAATGAGCTAAGTTACAAATAAAAGGAAAAAAAAAAAAACACTTTAAATAATAAAGCTGGCAGGCTTCGATAAATGCCATAGTTTTCTTTAACATGCCCTCAAGCCAATAAGAAAGAAAAACATCAGTCCACAGACGACAACGGAATGACAAAGAAAAAATAAAATAATGTTTAAATTCAGTAATAATTTTAAAAATGAGCATTCGGAGAATGGGGAGATGTCTCTGTGGCTAATGAGCGTGCCATGAGAACGTGAGAACCAGAGGTTGGACTCCAGAGCTCACTTAAATGCCGGGTGAGGATGGTGGCACACCTCTCCTCCCAGCCTCAGAAGACAGAGACGGGATCCCCAGAGCAGGGTGGCTAGCAAGACTAGGCATACGGATGAGCCCTGGGTTTGACTGAGAGACCGCGCCTCACTAAACCAGGTGGAAGAGCACCGAAGATGATCCCTGGCATCAGCTGTGGGCCTCCCACGCAGAGGCATACAGGTGCGTGTACACCCAATCACATGTGTTCCTGTACACGGACAAAACATGAAAACACACGTGCACACGGCACAGACACACATGAAAAGTGGAAAAATGCACATTAAAAATTTGCATCATCAAATTGACAACAAGAAGCCTAACAATATCACGTACTGGCATGGAACAGCGCTAATAGAAACGTGGGTTGTTTTTACTCAAATGTGCTTTGGAGAGCAATAATATAAAATTGGAGCCGCATGTACCGCCAAGTCCAACTGCCTCTAGGTATGTTTTGCCTGTGAAGAGAGGTTATTTTTCAGTAGCAACTGACCTAACACTTAAAAAAACTTAGAAACAATCTCAAAATTCACCAATGAAAGGATTGCTTAAAATTTATTGATGTGGTAAAATCTGACACAGTAGTTCAAATATTCAGCCATCCATTTACAAATCACCCTAGACAAATCTTAAAAACTAAATATTGATTTGAAAAAAGGATTTGGTTGTTTTAAAATAAAGTTTAAACACAAAGTGTTACATATGCTCAGAGGCACATAACTGTGTAGTTAAAAGTATAAAATAATGCATACACTGGCAAACACAAAATCAGACTAGAATTTGCTGCGTAGAGGAAAAGAACTGAGATTAGGGACTTGGGAGGTGGCTCACACTTACTGCTCTTACAGAGGACCAGAGCCTGCTTCCCAGCACCCGCATGCAGTGGCTCATAACTGCCTGTAACTCCAGCTCCAAGAGATCCAGTGCCTCTTCCTGCCTCAGTGGGCACTACACCCATAGGAACATATACACACATTTTTTTAATTAAAAATTAAATATCTAAAACAGAGAGAGAGAGAGAGATTCATTTTAACTTCGAATGTAAAATCCTATCACTCAGGGGGGAAAATAAAGACAGCACAAGGCTTTCAGTTGTATGTATTTGAAAGTCTCTTCTGACAAGGTTTGGCTGAGAAGCCCAGACTGGCCACATGCTCAGGACCCCAAGCACTGTTGGTTACAGGCATGCTCTACTGCATCCGGCATCACAGTTATTTTTGGCTATGATCCTTGTCTTTCATTTCTGAGCCATCTCCCCAGCACTAGTAATTTTTAATGTGATAAAATGTGTGTCTTAGTTAGGGTATCTATTGTTATGATGAAACACCATGACTAAAAGGGACTTGGAGAGGAAAGGCTTTCTTTCGCCTTATGGTTCCATATCATAATCTGTCATCAAAGGGAGTCACAGCAGGAAGCTGGGGGCAGGAACTGATGAAGAAACCATGAAGGAGGCTGCTTACTGGCTTGTTCCCCCCGGCTGGCTCAGCCTGCTCTCTTATCACACTCATGACCACCAGCCTAGCACCACCCACAGTGGGCTAGGCCTTCCCACATTAATCATCAATTATGGTGATTATTAATAATAATAAGCAGGCTTGCCTACAGACCAATCTGATTGGGGGCATTTTCTCAATTAAGGTCCCCTCTTCGCAGATGACCCTAGTTGTTTTATGTCAAGTTGACAAAAACCAGACAGCACAAGGAGGATATCATACATTTGCCAACTATGTTTCTTCTATCAAAGACATTGATTGGTTGGCCACCGTATCTGTAGAGATTGAAAACTACTGCAGGTTTGACAAGATGGCTGCTTCTCTGTGTTTACGCTCTGTGAGCTGGATGTCTAGGGCTTTCCGGAATTTAGTGGAAAGCCCTACCATCTTCAACCCATTGTCTCTATCTCTAGCTCCACAACTCTTCCGCTCTCCATCACATGTCAGGACAGGCTGTGGGAAGGAGGAAGATACTTAGGAGAGTTGGGCATATTGGTTACTTTTCTCCTTGCTGTGATGAAACACTTGGAAAAAAAGGCTTACAGAAGGAAGTATTTGTTTGTGGTTCACGTTCAAGACTACAGTCCATCACAGGAGGGAAAGCATGGTGGCAGGAGCACAGGGCAGCTGGTCACATCGTACCTATCATCAGGAAACAGAGACAGAGACAAACAGAGAGAGAGGGAGAGGGAGGGAGGGAGGGAGGAATGCTGGCGTTCAGGGCTTTCTGCTTTTTATTCAGTCTAGAACCTCAGTCCGTGGAATGGTACCACCCACACTTAGGGTAGGCATTCTCGCTTCTAATAACCTAGTCCAGAAACTCCCTCTCAGACATGACCAGAGATTTGGTTTTGTTGTTGTTGTTTTGATGGTGTCTCTAAGTCCTATGAGCTTGACAATCAATAGTAACCATTACAGTGAGCGTCACACTTTTTAAAGTCGTGCCTGGAAAACGGCACATTTACCTTTCTTTCGCTTACATCCCGCTAGCTAGAATCTTGCTACTTGAGCATATTTTTGCAATGCATCTGGAGAGAAGCAGGGGCCTAGGCAGGGAGCCATGCACCCAGGGGAACTCTGCAGCTCAGTTCTCAAGGGAGGATGAGAAACATGCATGGCGCTGCTTTTGCTGCAAGATAGGTTATATGAGCGGTTCTCAATGTGTGGGTCATGACCCCTTTGGCTAATTTCTATCTCCAAAATATTTACATTATGATTCGTAACAATGTTAAAATTAAAGTTATGTGGTAGCAATGAAAATAATTTGTGGTCGGGAATCACCACATCATGGAGAACTTCATTAGAGGGTCGCAGCGTCAGGAAGAATGAAAACCATTGTGTTAGATGAGGCCAGTGCAATCATGGATTGGAGAACTTTCCTTGAGCTTGGCATCCGGCCCTACACGGGACCATTAGCCTCTCTCTCCTTGGAGCTTTCTGGGTGCTAAGCTTACCTGACCTCCCTTCTGCAAACACCTTCCCTGATCCAGACGCTTCGTGAGCTGTGAGCTGTCTAAGGCACACGTGGCAGACATGGTTCCATTTATGCTTGTGAGCCAGCCGAGCGAGGCTGTGAGGCTCCTGTGTCATCTTTCCATGCTCCACAGAGTCGGTGGCCCTGCGACTGAGGCCCTGAGAGACAACAGTGATCAAAAGGAATCAAAGATTTAAAAAATGGCTGACATAACATTTTCTTGAAAAAAAAAAAAAAAGAAGAAGGTTCAATGAAATTATGAATTAACAAATGGTGAGCCACAGAGAAAACAGGACGAGCATGAGAGATCCCACAGGGAGCCTGTTATTCATACAGAGCAATTGGGCAAGGTCAGTCAAACTTTATCTTGCCTGTAGAACCAGCTACTACCAAAGTTTGAACAAGGGGCAATACACACACACACACAGACTCATCTTCAGTTACATAGCAAGTGTGAGACCAGCCTAGGCTACGTGAGACCCAGTCTCAGAAGGGAAGAGATAAGGGGATGTGGGGAAGAAAGGAAGGAAGGAAGGAAGGAAAGAAGGAAGGAAGGAAGGAAGGAAGGAAGGAAGGAAGGAAGGAAGGAAAAAAGGAAGAGAGAAGGAAGAAGGGGAAGGAAGTCATTCAAAATATCCTAACAAATAGGTGTTCTGGAATTTCAATCTCTTCAGTAAGAGGTTTGAGGACCCATAGTTAACTTCAACACATCCTCATCCCATAGGCAGGAGCGGGAAGGAGGCTGGATATTGACCCAGATCACTGATTGCCAGCTTAAAAATGTGTTTTTTTTTTCTTTTTTGTGCTTACACCTCTCCTCTGTCCATTCCTTCAATACCAACAGTCCAGTAAGCGAAATGCCAAGGCCACTTATAGGGAGCTCCCAACCACTGTCAGGTCACAATCTTACTGCAGGTTTCATGTTGCTTGCCCACAGTCTCCAGTCTCCAGCTGCATGTAGACGGAAGATCAAGTTGGGGGTCAAAGGGAAGGGAAGAACCTAGCTTCTTTTTACATGCATTTTGGTGTAGCCACCTGAAGCAGGACCTTTGATATTCTTCATCCTAGTCCCCTGGGAGCAAATGTACATTTATAGCAAAGAAATAATGATAAGACTTTATCATTTCACACCACAAATCACAAGTGACAGGGTGGCTAGTCAGGAGGCAACCCACATTTTCACCATTTACAGAAACAGATAGGTCTACATGTGAGCTCTTTCCCTCAACACTTCATAGCAAAATTTAATGAATCATGTACAGACACTCTTAGCTTCAGTGTTGCCATCAGGAAAATCACATCCCATTAACACACCTTCATAATGAGGAAGGAAGCTTGAAGGGAGAAAGAGAATTAGATCCAATCCCTGGGGAAGACCCAGAGATTCAAACCAAACATCTGCTCTCAAGTTACACTTCCCTCTGTCCAAGAAAGTGAAAAGTAAACTGGGATTCTAAATAAGTTTTCTTAGCTAAAATTCTCATCTATTCCTGGGAGCTCTGTCTGTCTATCTATCTATCTATCTATCTATCTATCTATCTATCTATCTATCTTTCTATCTATCCATCCATATCTATCTCTCTATATAAAATCTATCTGTCTATCTATGGAGATAATCACATATTTCTACCTCACAAAAATAAAATATCCCCACTTATAAATGTCTTGGACTCAAACCCAAGTTTCCATTCAAACCTGTGGCAAATAGCTGTAGAAGGCAGGATGACAGACCCCAAGCACTCCTTCAGCGGCTTGCTCAGGAATGGTTCAAGGCCTAAGACTAACCACATGCCAATTCTATTGACCTTCTCATCTAAACTTCTTGGGTGAAAATCATTTCCTTAAAGTTCCTTGTTCTGTTATCTGACTTAGATAGCACAAGAACATGGAATACACACAAAGGGTTTTAACCCCCTCCCCCACCCCCGAAAATCTCTGCTTCGAAGCTGTGATGGCCATTTAGGACTCCTGCCCTTCCTTCAGGAGGATCGCCTTAAAGATACTTGAACATGAATGCTTGTGCCCCAGTTAACAGCAACCTCAAGATGGGTGGAGGGACTAGGAGTCACAGGAAATAGAGAGTTAGGGACTGAAGAGGCGGCTCAGCCAGCAAAGTGCTCCGTGCCAAAGCATGTGGTCCCGAGTTCTGATCCCCAGAACCCAACTTAAATACAAAAGCCAGGCGTGATGTGCAGCACACATCTTCCAACACACGCACTGTAAGCCTGGAGTGGGGGAAGTGGAAACAGGCAGCCCTCTGGAGCTGGCTAGCCAACCAGCCTAGACTATTTTGATGAACTCCCAGGCCATGTAAAAGCCCTATCTCAAAAAAAAAGAGGATGGCTCCCAAAGAATGGCACCTGAAGTTGGCCTCTGACCTACACACACACATACAGAGAGACAGAGACAGACACACATAGAGACACATAGAGAGACATACACACATACAAAGAGGAGGGTCCTGTGAAGCTAGCTACAGCAAGCCAAAGGATCTGAGAAGATGGAGCGTGGAAGTTGGGAATGTAGAGTGGACAGACATGGTACAAACAGTTTGTTCTGAAGATGCTGGAACTTAGAACCGCAGAGAGAGTCAGGATGTCAACAATGCAAACTTGTATTTAAGATAAAATACACACCCCACACACACCCACACATACACACACACACACACACACACACACACACTGCACCTTCATCTGGTTAATTCATTCCCTCAACTTCCCGCCCCCTTCATGCCCCTGCCACTTAAAGTGCAAGCAGTCTAACCCCACACCACTGTAACTGAAAAAGCCACAAGAACTCCAACAGACGCTTGTGTTATTTTTCCACTGTCATTTAACTAGAATGTTCCTGAAATACAAAGGCACACATTCTCCTGCCTAAAGCCAAATGTCTCTTCTGTTCCTCCCCAGTGTGTGTCTTTTCTTCACTTAACAAGAAATGCTGGGGAAGTTTGTTGGGTTATATAGGAACAAATGGGGGTAGGGGTGGGAAAACAGTTCAGTCTCTGGAATAGCCAGATGGGTCGCCATGGAGACTCTGGAGAGCACCAGTCGTGGGCAAAAGCTTTTAAGTGCCAACTGCCTCAGCCAGGAGCATTAGGTATGGACCCAGCAGACAGGAGTGCTCAGCCAGATGTCAGGGGCTTTTCGAGAAACCCTTCAGGTTTCTGTTTCTCAGCAAAACCAAGTCCCCTAGCAAAGGCAGGACCCATGGGACTTGGGCTATCACCCTAAAATACTGACAACCATCTCTGCCATTTTGGGGTGCCCGTCTTGGAGACCTGCCACTCAGTAACTATGGGATGAAAAATGGGGCAACCCTTACCTGATTTTTATAACACTGATCCTCCTCTGTGTCACCAGGAAATCACACCCTTCTCTCAATCAAGACATTTTATTCCGTTGCTTACATTCTATAAGGACATTAACATTGTATATGTGTGTGTGTCTGTGCCTGTCTGGAGCCCACAGAGTAAACAAGAGGGTATTGGCTCCCTGAAACTGTAGTTAAGGATGGTTGTGGCTGCTGGAAACTGAACCTGGGTCCTTTGGAAGAGAAGTCAGTACTCTTAGCCTTGGAGCTGTTTCTCTAGCCCCTGCAACCAAGAAGTTTATTTCATTTCTTGATTATCAGAGAATTCCAAGAGTAGCGTTAGCATTCTAAGAATTGCCTCCTCCACTCAGGATATGTGTTGATCTGTGCACACCAATAAAAAAAATAAAATAAAAAAGGTCACGGTACTTACTGTTAAGCAATAAATGTATACTGGCAGCGAGCAAACCAATAACACTGAGTGAGTAATTAGATGACGTGAATGTGAAGAGCTACCGAGCGTTAGAACCCACACTGAGTTCTCAATTTAATCTGTAATCTTGAACACACCTTCTCTTACACAGGCTCACGCCTTGGCAGCCCTCTTCACCCCAGCCAAGCCCTGCTTCCCAAGGCAAACTTGAGTCACCTGAGGAGACAGGGCCTCTGAAAGCCCCTGTTTGGCTCTGCCTGACCTTTTAGGGTCAGAAGCAGAACTGTCCTCCCATCCACTTTTCAACTTATCAGTCTCTAGTTTGACTCAAGCCTTTGTTTTCTTACGCTCTCAATATGACCCTCCACGTCAAATGTCTTTATGTGACAGGAATATAAACCTAGTTTCTCTTCTCAATTTCAAATTGGTCTTTCTTTCTTCCATCCTACAGCTTTCCATGGGTGGGTGGGTGTGTGTCCTTGCATGCCTTCTTTGATGCTGAGAAGATGATTCAGTCAGTAAAGCATTTGCCACACACACATCATGAAAACCTGAGTTCAGATCCCCAGCACCCACATAAAAGAATCTGGGTGTTTCAGCACTGCACATCTCTAAATGCTGACAAGCGGAGACAGGAGGATTCTTGAAGTTCAGTGGCCCGCCAATCTAGCTTCATCAACTAAACTCCTTTCTCCGGGGAAGTCAGCTTGCTTTGCAAGGGAAAGTTATTGTATGCTGGTTGTCTTAGACCCCACAACTTCTGGATGCCCAGTGCCTCTCCCTTCCCTGGCCAAGTTGGAACATCTAACTCCTCTCTTTTTTATGCTACTGAGCTCTTCTACCTCTGATAAACAGATATACAAGGCAGAAAAAAAACAACACCCACCCCACCTAACCAAATACAATAAACGGTGTACAACACTGTGCTCACATCAGAAGCATTTAATGAATGCTATATATCTTATTTCCGTGGGCTTATTGTTCTATCACCAGGCAATACTCATCAGTGGATCACTCTACAAATTATTAAATCTCATCAAGGAAGTGTCTACACTCTTGGTTTTCTTTGGCAGAAATAAATTCACTGTTTAATATATGTGTGGATACAAATTAATTCTTCTCCCTCTAGATGACTCCTGCCCTGGAGAGCCCCATTGGACATACATCATATAGAGATCCTAAAATAGCGCTGTTTCAACATTATTAACAGCATTCTTTATAGGATGGATCTTCCTTTAGCCTGAGCCAAAGTGAGAGTAATGATGTACCTACCTTGTAAAGAGGGTTTAACAGGAGAAGAGCTAGCCAGATAAGGGCAGGTGAGGATGGCTCAGAAGCTAAGGACACTTGCCACCAAGCCTGACAGCCTGAGCCATCCCCTGGACCAGTGTGATTGAAACAGAGAACAAACTACTGAACTTTCTCCTCTGACCTCCACATGCTGTTGTGATGGGTGTGTGCATGTATGCACACAGACAGATGAAAGATAGATAGATAGATGGATAGATAGATAGATAGATAGATAGATAGATAGATAGATAGATATGCAATTGTCTTTTAAAAATAATTTGGGAGGCCCTGTTTGAGAAAAACATAACAACAAACACCACAGAATTAGGTGTCCACACGGATGCTTATCTAAAAGAGGTGTGTGCAAGTAAATAGTTCCGAAATTTATAAACTTCACAATAACCCTGCTTCCCCTCCTGAAGACTGGCCAAAGAAGTGCTTTTTATCTGCTGACTTGGTACATGGGAAAGGCAGTTAGTCCTCACATGAGCCCGTCTGAGGAAAGCACCATTACACGGGCTGTCTTAGTGAAGTTTTATTGCTGTGAAAAGACACCATGACCAAGGCAATTCTTATTAAAAAAAAAAAAAAAGGAAAACAAAACAAAAAAAACTACATTTACTTGGGGATGGCTTACAATTTCAGAGGTTTTCACTATCATCATAGTAGGAAGATGCTAGAGAATAGAAGAATAGCGCAGGCAGCTATGTTGCTGGGAGAAGAAGCTGAGAGTTCTACATCTTGATCCACAGGCAGCACAAGGGGACTGTGTGCCACATTGGCATAGCTGGAACACAGGAGACCTCAAAGCCCCACCCCCACAGTGACACACCGTCTCCAACAAGGCCTTGGCTCCTACTAGTGCCACTTCCTATGGGGTCAACCATTCAAACACATGACTCTGTGGGGGCCATAAACTAGAACCACCACACAAGCCTTGTCTGAGAAAAATGAACACTATCTACTCACTCCAGACAGGGCACCGGTGACCAGCCAAGGTAACGATCCCACGCTTGTCTTGCTTGGCCAACCAATGAGATGATTGTGCTTACCTGAAGAATCATGGGCACCCTCAGAGCCAGCACATGGCTGAGAAAGCCTACCCCGGCAAGGATGGAGGCTTCAGCTAACTTTCTACCCTCCATGTACTCTAGCGCCTTCACATGCCGTGTGTGGCCTGGGAGGGAATGTAGGTGGGAGTGACTGGTGAGTCTTAGGGGAAGGGCCATCTCTGCCCACTCCCATGGTGAGGGAATGGCCGCAGAGAGTAGGCCCAATCTTGATGACTGTTTGGCAGATAATCACAGCTGCTCAGCTAAAGATGGCAGTGGCTGTGTTTTGTCTCAGAGGACAAGATCCCACAGCAGGCATGATTTCCAGCCTCATTCCCCAGTTAAAGACACATAGTCCAAGAGAGGCTGACAGATCTGGTCAGAGCCACAGAGCCACAGCGGGCAGAATTTGGGGCCCAAACAAAGCAGCCAGTGCTGCCTCGTAAGACACAAAGTCTCAACATTAATTTTTATTCCATCCTAAACTTCATCAGGAAAAGAGGCACGGATATAAAAGTGTTGACTTTTTTTAAAAACTTTTAAACGAATACAGATTTGAACCCTGAGGTTACACAGCGGACACTCTATCATTAGGACTTAGGTTTTCAAACTCAATCCTCCCAGACTAAATGAGCTTCTTCATCAGTCTCATCCAAATGGGTTTCGAGTGGCTGAAGGTGATAGCGCTGGCCATGGGGTTCTTGAAATCGCTAAGTTGGGATCATTTCCAATGTCAAACTGGTACTTAACAGGCAAGAGCTAAGAACCTAACTTGATTTATTTCGGAGTACAATCCTTCCCACGGTAAGGTATTATTCTATAATTCCTCACATTACCAAGAAGTGTCATCAAACAGAAAATAAAGATATTTTTCACATCCTTAAGTAATTCAAAAAAAAATTGGGGATGATCCTTCTAATGTGGAAGGCTCAGAATAAAGTTGCTCACTTCAATGGGGGTGTTAACTTCCTTAAGTCATAGGGCCTCAAGTACAGTGAAGTGGGTCATTTGTCAGATGGACCCTCAGAGTTGGAAAGAGTGAAGGCACCCAACACATGCCACAGAGTCATTCAAAACTTTAAAGCTTCAAAGAAAGGTACAAGCTAATGAACTAAGCTAGTTAAAGAGTGTTGGCCAAATATACCATCCCTTTTGTGCGGCACACAATAGGTTCATCATGAGCACATAGTATAGCCATAAACATGCTATCTTGCAACAAAGAGAAAGCTTCAAGATTGGCTTGTCCATCAACATCTGGATACTCGAAGCAGTTGAGAAAGGGCTCATTTGTTTAACAATTAAGATCCACTTGTGGGAGCCAGTGAGAGATGGCAAAATGGCTCAGTAGGTAAAGGTACTTACTGCCTATGTTGCTAGCCTCCTAGGAAAACAGCCACCATCCTCACGGATGACTACCCAAACAAGTAGAGTCATCCTGAGTAGAAACAGTGTACCGTCACAGAATGTAATCAGTCACATAGTTTAAAAACAAAAAAAAAATCAATGACAACAAGACCCAAGGGAAAGGTATTAATTAAGAGACTTCAGGTAGCAGGTGGCAGATGAGTGAGAGCTTCCTCACTTCCTACTATGAAACATTGAAATACAAAGGACAGCTAAGAGATACTTTTAAAGAAATAAAACTTGGAAAATGGCATGGCAAATGGATTCAAGGGAGAAACCACAGCGATTTCAAAGGAAAGGAGATGTCACTGTAATGTCTCCCACAGTCTCACATTTGGGGTACTTGCTCCCCAGTTGGTGGTGCAGCTTCTTGGGCTGTCTGTTAGGTGTCAGAGCCCAGCTGGTTGAGGTAGGTCACTGGAGAAAGACCTTTGAAGATTACACCTGCCCTTGGTTCTGGCTTTGCCCTTCTTTCCTAGTCTATCATGATGTGGACAGCTGCTATGACATATTCCTACCAGCTCAGACTGATCCACTCAGCCATGCCTTCAAAATATTCTTTAACGCTGGGCCCAAATCAGCCTTTCCTCTCACAGGTTGATTCTGTCAAATGGTTTTGTCACAGCAGTGAGAAAGTATACATCAAGACATCTGCGACAGAGAACAGATTCTTGAGTCTATGAGTGACTAACGTGCAAGTTTTTGGTTTCTTTTAAAACTCAGTTATGTTATATAAATATGGTTTGTTTTAATCCTAAGTGTGGAATATGGGACTGCCTTAGTTTATCCACAGGCGATAATTGCCCCCTGTGGTGCATGGTCTTTGCCAGTTGGTAACAGCCTCGTGGGACTTGGAGAGGAGCGTGGTCTTTGTCAGCTACAGACAGAGGAATTCGACAGAAGGACAGTTTCTGGACCCCCATTTCTTTTCACTCCCGGCTACTGTGGCTTTTTGCTGTAGTTATTAAGGTAGTGCACAGCCCAAACAGCCTTGGTGGACTATCTAGGGAATAGCCTCTTGTGTATTCTAAAACAAGTTAGTCCCCGAAAATCTACCACGATCGAGGCAAACTTAAAAAATAAAGTGGAACTCTTCAAAACAGCTCTGGAGCATTTTGGATATTTAAGACAAGACATGTGGTGATATCCAGGTTTGTAGAATCACCTACAGTGTCCAACCTGGCAACACTGTCTGCTTCTTGTGTGTGTTCTTCAGTCTAATGAGCAACTGAACATAGGTCTTTTTTTTTTTAACATCTTAAGAGTCTTGTGTATAGCTCTGACCAGCTGATACTTACCATTAGCCCAGGCTGACCTCAAACTTATCACCTTTCCACCGGAGCCCCACAAGTGCTAGGATTGCACACTCAGCTTTAAGATGCATTCTTGACAGGAAGTGGGAGAGAAGATGGGGAAGAAACGGGCAAGGGGAAGCTTCAGTTGAAGGGGAGGACAGGGCAGTGGGGTGGGATACGGAAAAGAGGAGATACATTCCTGAGCCCTCAGAAGTAAAGTGGGTGGCTCCCTAAAGGCGAGGGGGGTGGAATGGCTTTCCCCGAAGGAGAGGAATGTAAAATCTGGTTCCACACCCTCGAGCTCTGGATGCAGGTGAAGGACATGGGAAGCACTCACAGCCTTGTTCCTTCCAAGCTCTTTGCTTGGAAATAAGGCCACAGAGGGCAGGGGGCACTTCATAGCAAGGGAGATCTCAGCAGCCTCTTAGATCAATCTTTCCAAACCCCACTCCATCCCATCAGCTGCCCCAGCACAGATGCTGACCTATGCAAGGTGCTGGCCTACAGCTCTGTCCTGAAAGCCCTTCCCCTTTGCTGAACAATCCTTCTAGGAAGGATCCTAGAACAACAGCAGAAGACTGGAAAATCCAACAGCAAGCAAGAATCCTCTCCAAGCAGTTTCTTCGAGTCCCCCAGCAGGAGGCAGGTGTGCCCTCCCACTTGAACAACAACGACAATTTGTTTTACTTTGATGGGTCCTCCTGAATAATGGTTTCGTCATTAAACATCTGGCTTCTTCTTAGCAGATTAGGCCTCCAATGAGGAAAGTGTGTTTATGATTCTAATTTGAAACACAGCACATTAATATGCTGATTCTCATCATGTTTGCCTTAACCTGTTTGGAGAAATTATGACTACAAATATCTTGTACACAACACCTCTAACTACTGGCTTGTACAAACAACATGAGAGCAGGAGCTGCCTCATCCAGACGATTGGAAGCACTTCAGAGGCGCTCGTGATTAGCGCGTTGGCCGGAAGCCATATTTTACACATAAACTCAGCATCTGTGCCCGGGATGCCTTCTCAGCCGAACAGATCCACCTCTGCTGTTCCTAATAAGCGCATGCGAGGGAGCCAGATGGTCCTCGGGTGAGAATCCTGCCTTTTCCTGAGCTAGGCACACAGAAGGGAGGGAGCCTGGGCCCACTGCAAGTCAGATTTCCTCAGGCTCCAGATTCCTGCAATGTGGTGTGTAAACAGCCAACCAACGGATGGAAATGAGGGTGCTATTCATTATTCATGCCTGGCACCTTGCCATCTCCTGCTCCCTTGAGCACTGATTGCCTGTAGGGGAAGGGAGAGCATCTGAAGTAGGCAGGGCCATCCGGGCCCAAAGACTCTGCAGGCTCAGCACTCCTGACCCACGAAGAGGAGCTGAGGTGCCTGGTCTGGTACTGTTACCAGGGAATTGGGGGGTCCCTTTTGTGGGTTCTCGGTCTCCTTAATAAAATAAATTAAAATGGGCTCAGAAGGAAGCTCAAGGAACATTTTACCAGAGTTTGAGAGGAAAACAACATGGCTGAAATATCTCTGGGAAGCTGTCTGGAGGAGCCAGATGGATATGAGGACGTGAAAATAATGCTTTTAGAGTTTGCTCTGAGAAAGCAAGAATGTTCAGCGATTGTGGTCAGCCAGCAGCTATGCTGAATGCTATTGGAGGGGTGGGGGGAGTGGATTCTCCTCAGAGAAAGAGTGAGAAAGCCCAGGGGATTAGAGAAAGCATGCTTAGGATTTTAGCTGGTCTTTTAAAAAGAGGCTCAGGCTGGGTGTGGTGGCACACATCTTTAATCTTAGCACTTGGGAGGCAGAAGCAGGAGGGTCTCTGTGAGTTCCAGAACAGCCTGATCCAAGTGAGCACCAAGACAGCCAGTGAGACCGTTTCTCTAAGTAAAACAAAATAAAGAGGCTCATGAGTTCGAGATACATTTGCCTAGACACTCACTTGCACACAAACGCATTATTTCCTGGTGTGAGAACATTTCAGTTACGCAAGAGTTCAGCTTTAGAGCCAAAGAGATGGAGAGGAATGGAAGGAAGGAAGGAAGGAAGGAAGGAAGGAAGGAAGGAAGGAAGGAAGGAAGGAAGGAGGGAGAGAGTCGGGGAGAGTTTCATCAGTAAAGCATTTGATATTCAAGCATAAGGACCTGAGTTTGATCCCAGAACCGATGTTTTAAATGTATATATTTACTTTATATATATTACTTTATATTCCAATCATAGCCCCCCTCCTTTTCTTTCTGTCCCTCCCTTCCATCATTTTTACCCTATTCTCCCTCCCTTCGTCCTCAGAAAAGGGAGATCTACCACCAACCCACCCCGGCACATCAGGTCACATCAGGACTGAGCTCCCCTCATCCGCTATGGCCAGCCAAGGCATCTTGGCTAGGGCAAAGTGATGGAAAGCAGCCAACACAGGGTTCTGGTGCACTTGGAGTTGGTGCTGTCATTTAACCTGAATATTGGGCCTTGGTAACTTGTACTCCGGTTGTGACAAGATGCTTGGCAAAAGCAACTTAGGGAAGCGTTTGTTTATTACTCTCTTATTTATGTGTCCAGTGTTTTGCCTGCATGTTTGCCTGTGCCCCACGTGCAGAGGCCAGAGCAGGGCATCAGAGTGCCCGGAACGGGCATTTCAGACAGCTGGAAGCTACCATGTGGATGCTGAGTATCGAATCTAGCCTTCTGGAAGTGAAGCCAGCACTCTTAACCTCTGAGCCTCCTCTCCAAGAAGGGTTGGTATTGGCTCACCGTCTGAGGGCACAGTCCATCGTGGCAGCAGAGGGCATGTCAGCAGGAACCTGAGGAAGCTGGGCACACTGCATCAGCAGTTGAGAAGCTGCGATGGACGCTGGTGGTCAGCTCGATCCCAGCCCATAGGTCTTCCCTCCTCAGCTAACACAACCTAGAAGCTCTCTCACACATACCCAGAGGTGTGTCTCCTGGGTGAGTCTAGATCCTGTCAAGACGACAAACAACAGCAGCTGTCACAACTGGGTAGTAACGCAAAAGACTATAGAGTAGGGATTAACACAGAAAGAAAGCCTTCCAAGCCTTCGGTAGTAAAGCTGAACGCTCTGAACTCCCTTGGGAGCAGGATATAATCGAGCGGTCATTTGCTCCTGGAGCTAAAGAGCACAAGGGGTAGATATAAACCAAGAGGCAGTTAGATTTACAAGAATCAATACTAACTTCAGGTCCCAAGCACAGAGGTCAGTGGATCAATGAACTTCCCGACACTTCTTCAGTGCTGGCGAGCAGAAAAAATGTCCAACTAGAATTTAAAATATTCAGTTCCAGTTGCTGTGTGCGGGTGTGTTCTTGCACCCAGCTGTGGGTGCTGAGTGTCTTCTTTTTGATGGCTCTTCAGCTTTATTGATTGATTGATTGATTGATTGATTGATTGATTGAGATATGGGTTCTCATGGAAGCTCGTTGACTCAGCTAGCCTGGTTGACCAATGAGATCTGGGGATCTGTGTGTCTCCGCTGTGGTTCAAGGCTGGGTTCAGTACTTGTACCACGCCCAGCTTTTGACTTGGGTTCTGGTTATGTAAATGCATGTTCTCCTGTTTGTACAGCGGTCATTGACTGAGGGACAGAGCCATCTCCCCAGGCCAGCTGTGAAGCTAGTGGTTAAATCTCTCTCAGAGGCAAAGACGGTTTTAAGAAATCAGAATAATTTGGTTTTTTGTTTGTTTTAAGGTGTGGCCTTTAAAAAATGTGTCTTAGCCGGGTGGGGTGGCGCATGCCTTTGATCTGGTAGACAGAGGGGGTAGAACACTGTGAGTTTGGGACCAGCCTGGTCTACAAACCAAGTCCAGGACAGTCAAGGCTACACAGAGAAACCCTGTCTCGAAAAACAAAACAGAGAAAGAAAGAAAGAAAGAAAGAAAGAAAGAAAGAAAGAAAGAAAGAAAGGAAGGAAGGAAGGAAGGAAGGAAGGAAGGAAGGAAGGAAGGAAGGAAGGAAGGAAGGAAAGAAAGAAAGAAGCATGTCTTAGCCACAGCTATTGAGTAATGACTGAACCTTCTGTCAACGTCCTGTAAACGGCAGGGCCTTCGAGAAGGTGCCACACCCATGAGATAAACGCTACAGCAGTCTCAGAGGCTGCCTCCCTCTGAAGAAGGGGGAATCAAGCATGAAGTCCTTCAAAACACCTTGTGGTTAATCTGCAGTCGGGGTTCGGTATCTCCAGCTGACCACCAGCCGTGGCTCCACGGGTGTGCCTATGCTGTCCCCCAGTGGCTTTATGGGGTTCACCTGTGTTGCTCTTCCAGGCTTTGCTGCTTCCTCCAGACTTAGGATCATTGGTAAAGTGGCTCGGCATCTCCGTTTTGCACCAAATCTTTCGAGCACAGCGTCAGAGCCTGGCACCCGGCCCTGTGCTTGGCATCCGGAGCACAGTAAGAAAACAGATGACCCCTCCAGGAGTTCCAAGCAAGTGGATTACTTTGGAAGCAAAGCCCACAAAACAAACAGGACACTTAGGAAACAGGGAATGGGCAGATTTTATTTCTCGACACAACACAATCTTGGATTGGAAGCTGCACAGACAAAGCTACTTATCCTCTGGTCAGCCCTTGGGTTGCTTGCTCAGAAAACACACCCACATACACACACTCACATTCCATGTGTGCACACCTCTATAGACTCACGGGGCCTCAAGCTTCTGAGCTGGCAGCACCTTGTGGCACGTTCCTTTGATTCAGCCATGGACAAATGAGGACCTAGAATATGGCTTCCTCTGGGTGAACAGTCTGGAGAGCAGCAGGGCTGTGTCCTTGCACAGCTTGGGTCCTGGAACTGTGACTCAGGGCAACAGGGGGATGAAGAAAAGACAGACACATATAGGAAAGCCGGGATCTTAGAAGCTCAATGTTTTCTATGTGCAGATGGAGGCAGGAGCATTCCATATAGACAAACGAGGAGGCAGGGTGAACTGATCTCAGTTGGGGCAGTCTCTGTTGTGGAGCAGTCTTCAGGTCATGGAGGAGCTAGTGACAGTTTCTGCAAACACTACGGGCATCCACAGGGACCAGAGAAAGGCTTTGTGGTTCCTCTGAGATCAAGTGGGGAAGGCTTGGCCACTCCCATAGGTCCGAAACATTGGGTCATTGACATGGCCACACCCATCTTAGCAATATGAGTTTACTTAGGACTTCCCCCCCTACACAGCAGGGCTGAAGCCTCTTGGGATTGGATCCTGTTAAAAACATGGAGTCTCCCGCAAGGTGTGGTGGTGCATGCCTGTAATCCCAGCACTCAGGGAGGCAGAGGCAGGCAGATCTCCGTGAGTTCCAGACCAGCCTGGTCTACAGAGAGAGTCCAGGACAGCCAAGGGTACACAGAGAAACCTAACTTGAAACACACACACACACACACACACACACACACACATACACAAACAAACAAACAAAAAATGTGGAGTCTTAGGGCTGGTGAGATGGCTCAGCCAGTGAGGTGCTTGTCCAAGTGTGAGAACCCGAGTGTGATCCTAGAACCCATATAAAGTACAGGCAAAGCAGTATTGTCTATTCCCTGTGTGCTGTCTGGGAAAGAGACAGGAGATCCCCGGAGCTCGCTGGCTAGCCAGGCTAACTGAGAGTCAGTGAGTTCCAGGTCTCTTCAAGAGACCTTGACCCCAAAATTAAGGGAGTGAGGCTGAGGAGATGGCTCAGTCCACAGTGCAAATATGAGGGCCTGAATTCAAATGGCCAGACCCATGTGAAAAATAAAAATTAAAAAAATTAAAAAGCAAGTTGTGACGCACAGCTGTGACCTTGTGTTTGAATGATAAAGACTTGGCATGGGGAGGGGGGTGCTCCAAAGCTTGTTGGACATCAGCTCTGGGCTCCAGGAGAGACCAAGCCTCAAAGGATAAGCTAGAGAGAGAGAGGAGAAGACACTCAAGGTAGACATCTGGTCTCCAGGTGTCAACAGTGTACACACACACACACACACACACACACACACACACACACACACTAAATAAAGTGAAGAGTGACGGAGAGAGATACCGGGCACCTGTGTCTGGCCTCCACACGTGCACACATACCAATACAAGGCGTGACGCTTGCCCACCGCAGACCTCGAGCATCAGGAACTCCGGAGGCGGCCAGCACTCTGGACTTTAGCTCAGCCTCCAGCAGACTCTAATCCACACACTAAAACCAAGGATGGCCGCATCAAATTACCCGGTAATCACTTCTCGACATGTGTAGCTTGGCTTTGTTTTTCTTTCCTTGTCGGGTTTTTTTTTTTTTTTTCCTTCCTTGTAGATACTGCATTAGGGGAAGCTGGTAGGCCTGGACCGCCTCATTCTCGCCCTCCCCCTATATATACAACAATGGCCATCCCCAAAGACCAGGCTCTCTGCTACCTCCCACACTTTTTTTTTTGCCTGCTCATTGGTGTGCCCTGAGTCCCTGGTGAACTAACAGCCTGTTTGAACCTGTCAAGCATCTGATTCATTTAGACTTATCCCCGTTGCTTAACATCTGCCTCAGAAGCCCTGTGATAGTCTTAATCTAAACAGCTCGGCTAATACCTTCAGACAAAAGGGGCTCAGGGTGTGGGTGAGCCTCTGCAGGTCACCCACAGAGCAATGCTTGTTGAATACACACAGAAGAAGAGGGGAGAGAGGAGGCAGCTACCCAGCCCTTTACGCCCTTTGATCATTCTATCAGTTAAGGCGTAAATCCATCCCTCAACCTGACAAAATACCATTTCATGTCCTTTTACTCCACATTTTATGTTTTATAGCCAATAAAACACTTTAAAAATTGCAAAGGTTATATTCTCATTCATTTTGGCTCTAGATGATAATAAATTAACTGGACATCACTGCTGCCACAACACAGATGTCACTGGAGAGTCTGGAAGGCAGCCTCCCATCGCTGGAGCCCAGAGCTGCTTCTCAGAGACAGCTTGGTTCTGATTAAAGCCGGAGCTTAGGATGGGGCTGACTCTCAGAACCTATGCAGTCAGTCCACAAGGTCAGTTCCTGTGCTCCTCCAACTCTGTTCTCCGGAGCCAACAAATAAAGAAGGGAGAGGGAGAAAAAATATTTCCCGGCAACCCAAAAGAAAAGTCACCTTTTGCTAAATTGATTCAAGTCTGGTATCTTGTGTGTGTGCAGGAGGGTATGTATGGACATGTGTGTTTGTGTCCGTGTGTGTATGCTCCCACGTGTACCTGTATGCCTGCACAGAGGCTAGAGTCCCATGTCTTCCTCCATCACTCTCCAACCCCACCCACCTCCACCCCAATACAAGGGCTCACTGAACCAAGAGCTCTCTGATTGGCTAGATTGGCTAGCCTGCCAGCTCTGAGGAGCCTGAGTCTCCACAGCCTTGCCCCCAACCCTAGGATTACAGGTATTTGTCACCACATTAAACCTTAAAAAAAAAAAAAAAATTTCTGGGATTTGAACTCACATCTTCACACTTGCATGATAGTCAATTTACAGACTGAGCCATCCCTCCCTAGCTCATCTTTTTAGCTTTGGAAGTTTGGCAATACTATACATTTATCAGATGCACCCAAAATATATATATATATTTACCTGTGTAATTCATGAGGCCACTTTTGTTGTTACACTGGGTGAGTCAGTAAGCAAGAGGCTCTTAGAATCATGGCTGGAGCCTACAAGAACTCTGCTGCATCAGCTCTCATTCTTGAGCACAGTTATCACACTGTGCTTGCCACTCGTGTTCTGAGCTCCTAACACTATTACTCATCAAGAAATAGAGCTACAGTAGCAAATGAATCACAGACTCTTCTTCAGTGTTTTTTCAAGACCACCCTATGCCACCGTACGGAGGCAAGCCGGAAACAGCCTCAAAGACTCATAAGCAAATATTCGTATTTTGATATTTGTCACTCAATGTCAGAAACATCTCCAGTTTTCAGTTTATTTTTCTGTAGCTACCACAGACTATCAGATTCTGGGTAACGTATAGAGTAGAAATTTTTTTTGCATTTATGGTTCTGGAGCAATGGCTCTCAACCTGTTCGCCGTGACCTCTTTGGGATCAAAAGATCCTTTCACAGGGGTCACCTAAGACCATCAGCATATCAGATATCTACATTATGATTCATGACAGTAGCAGGACTACAGTTATGAAGTGGTAAGCAACCATGTTATGGTGGCAGGGTCGAATCATTAGGAAGGCGGAGAACCACTGTGCTAGTGACTGGAAATACCAAGAGCGTGGTCCTGGCATCTGGGTGCATGGCGACATGTTGGAGAGACATTCTGCATGAGACAAGGCTAGCATGCTGTCTCTGGCCTCTTCTTACAAAGCCATAAATGCTAGCAAAGTGGCCCTGGCCTCATGGCACAACATAATCCTACTAATTCCCAAAGCCCCACGCCCTCCTCCCAACATTTCAACACAGGAGTTTAAGCACCAAATGTCTAACACATGATGCTCTAGAAGACACGTTCAGCCCGTAGGCCCCATCTGTGTAGGTTAAGACTTTCTCCCCATTTTTCACGTGTGTGGGCATGCATGTATTAGCACAGCCTATCAGTAACTATTAACACTTAGCCATTTTCCTTCTCCTTTACGTATGCACACACTTCTAAACAAAAACACACTAACTTGAACCTGTCTTATCCACACTCCTATCTATAAACATACTTCTAGAACACCTAACACCTCTCTGGTTTGTCGTTTCAATGACTGCATAGCGTCCTGCTGAAGAGACCCCTATTCCTTTAAGAACTGCCCTCCTCTGTGGGGTCTCTGCCCCCACCTCCCAGTGATTTGGGTGACAACAAACACCCCAGTGTCTTTATTCACCCCCTTGTTCACTGCTTATGCGAGGTGGCTTCCTGTGGGTGGAGCTATGACACCAGACATCTGTCCAAGCCTTCACACCCACTCTCAAGCTGCCTTTCAGAGAGGCTGAGTCAGGAAATGCCACCATTCATCCTCTTGATGATGTCAGGTTTTATTCTGGGCACTTGGCATTTTCAAGTTTTTAACACGCCCATGTGATAGCTCATATCCATCGTCAACCTGACCGGATCTAGAATTACCTAGAAGCCACATCTCTGGGCCCATCTGTGAGAGAGCCTCTAGGCTGTGTTACCTGAGGAGGAAAGGCCCACCTTAACTGTGGACAGTGCCAGCTCGTGGGCTGGGGTCCTGGACTGAAGGAAAGGAGGGAGGGAGAGAGAGGGCTAGCTTATCTCTGCTTCCTGACTGAAAATACCGCATGACTAGCCGCTTCATGTTCCTAAGGCCATGATAGACTGGACCTTCAAACTGTGAGCAGAAATAGCCCGCCCTTCCTTCCTTCCTTCCTTCCTTCCTTCCTTCCTTCCTTCCTTCCTTCCTTCCTTCCTTCCTTCCTCCTTCCTGTCCTTCCTTGAGTTGCTTGTGTTTTGTTACAGCAATGAGACCAGTAACGAAACAGGGCTAAACAGGGCATTTCCTGCAGCGGCTGCTTTAGAAAGAGTCAGCTTACTGGCAGACACTTCCGAGTTCTCCCCTCATTCTGGCTGCAGTTTGGGGCTTTGGTGCCTCATGCACTCTGATGTGCACAGTAATCCCCATAGGCTGTGTAAAAATGTGAGCCAAGTTCAGTAGCTCAGTGCTGGACCAAGACGCTCTGTCGAACAAACTCTAGATGCTGCTAGTCCCTAGACATGGCTTGGGGATCTTGACTGTCTTCTCACTGGCCCGGTCAGTCTCCCAGTTATGCCTTCATTTTCCTGGCAGCTGCCTCCCAAGAGGTCCCCGGCAAAACCAAAATAAGAACCCCACCCTCTCCTTGTATTTGTCTTATATAATTCACTGAGTGGCAACAGGGTTTCTGTTTCCCCATCAGTGAAGTGAGATAAAAATGAACAGCGGCTAGCCTGGAAGCCCATCTCAGCCCCATTACAGAGGGATGTTCTTCCTGCCCAAATGGAACTTGGTGCCGCCTAAATTTTCTCTTCAAATGTGCTTTCTTTCCATTTTAATTTCCTTTAGCATATTTGAAACACCACACTTTGATTCCAAAGAAAGAAAGAAAGAAAGAAAGAAAGAAAGAAAGAAAGAAAGAAAGAAAGAAAGAAAGAAAGAGAAGTGTCACAGTCATTGTCTTTTCTCTTCCCCTGTAATGAATGCTTCCCCCTTCTTCCCAGGGGTTGCCACAAAACTGGAGGCTTATGTATCTTGAATTAGGCTGCAACTAGGCATGTTGATCAACTCACATTAACCAGAACCTAAAGAAAAACAAACTATGGTAAACCAGCCTGCATCATTCCACTTGGAATTTGTTTTTTGGGAAGACTGGACCTGGGTGTTGCAGGGTGTTTATGTGGAAGGGGTGAATTTATGACTTGTGGAAGTCAGTTATCTCCTCCGCTGTGTGGGTTCTGGAGATACAGCCCAAGTTGTCAGCCTTGGCAGCCTGCACTTTTAGCTGCACGGGGCAGCTAAAACCACGGGGCCCATCTTACCTTCACGTTCAATGCTCATTCTGAATATTCTGCAAACCTCTGCCATCCTTCATGTCCCTGTGCTTCTTGTGTTTTGAGCTGTCTGCCTTTCTCTACCCTCCAATTTCCAGGAGCCCCAACCAAGACTTGTTCCTCTGAAAAGCAGCAAACCAACTCCCCACCATCGAGACGGAGCTTGCTGCTGATCAGTAAGAGAACAAATCCCACTTTATTAGGTCCCGTTTGATCTCGAGATTTCAGCTACGTAATGCTCGCTCCTCAGGATAGGAGCCACGTTACCCTATGAAAATAAATTAGGCAAGCACCCAGTCGAGAAGAAAATGAAGTTGCAACCCCTAGAATGTTTCCACAGAGCCCCGAACGTGGCCCGCAAGCCAAGCAAAAAGCAAGGGTTCCTTTCCCTGCCTTCTCCACTCTTTCATACTCCACCCTCCTCTCTTCCTGCAGAAGAACAAACACGCGTCCTCTCCACAAACATTTTAATGGATCCCCCTATTAGGGGTGGCTTAATTCCAATGTCTGCTGCAGTTTGTGTTACTGAGTGAGTCTTAGTGGCCTCTGAGGAGGGTAGGGAAGGCCTGTGAGTAGCCTCGCTGCGGGCTGTCAGCTGCAACCACATCAAGATGGATACCTTGTCCAGACCAGCATGGAGCATCTCCTGCTTCCTCCTCCCTTTGCTCAGAGAGCCTCCACGGGGATTAGATTGTTATCCAAGCTTCCTGGACTCAGTCCAGATGCAGACTGCAAGCCCGGCTCCAAGGGAAACTTTAAAAGGTGACAGGAAATAGACTTTCAGCAGAGACGGTTAAAAAAAAAAAAAAAGCCCACATAATAACCTTTGCCGAGTTTAACTCCATCTTAGATACCCATAAATAGACCTGCTTTCAGGAACTAAGAACTAATCCTACAGCGGTAATACAAAGCCCCGCTCTCATTCCGCTGGACCGTGCAGATTGCTTCAAGAATCAGGAGAAATCTCTCCGACTCCTTAAGCTTTGTAATTCATTTCTGAGCACCCGTTGGAAAAACCTCATTAATTTAGGTGGCCTTTTTGCTGTACATCCGAGGCACACAAATATTTGGTATTTTTACCCGAGGTCGGAGTTAAAGGAAAAAAATTTAATTTCTCATTTTCAGAGGGGATTATGAATACAAAACATTGTGACAGTAACACATGTCCATTACCTGATACACACACACACACACACACACACACACACACACACACGGCATGCAAAGTACATGAAGATAAAATTGAAAGAAAGACGGGGAAGGATTTTTATAAAAACAGTGGGTTTTCTGCAGCTCCATCTCAACACTCCAATCAAACATAAGATGGAGGAGCTTTGATTGGGGAGGAAAAAAGGAATCCTTTGAACATCCCTGGGCCGGGCTGCGTGCAATTACTCCTCCTAGATTTAGCTCTCTGAATCATCAAGTCTCTGGGTGGAAGCAACAGAGCCACCATTGAGCTGAGTTCACAATGGTCCCTAAAGGAGCTAGGACTTCAAAGGTGGCTCGATGGGTGTTTTCCGTTCTTCATTACAGCCTGTACACGAGTAACCTGCACTAAACAAGCCACTCTGCCTAATTAAATGGAATCTCTTCCTCTATTAAAAATGTAGAAGTGCCAGCTGGGCATAAATATGCCACGGGAGAAGGTGGGAAGGGAAGCCCTCTCCATGCTGGTCAACAACTGGCCTAGCCTCCTTTAGGCAAAGCCGAGGTCCAAATAGCACTGGGCCTCGTAAACAATTCTAACTGCTTTCTTATCATCGAAAACTATTTAGACGTAGAGGGTGTTTGCTCTCCACAATTATGCTTACAAGATCCATCAGGATATACAATATGGAGGGGGGAGGGGGCCTTTGCTTCAGGTACCAGCACATAGTTTGCAGCTCACTTTCTTTTTCAATTATCCATGTCCCCAAAAGCCATAACAGCATTTTCTTCCACAGTTCTCTCCAGATCAGAGAGCAAGGGGTTGTCTTGTTTTGTTTTTTAAATATTTTTTTTATCATAGTTCTTGGCATGCTGAAAGAGATACTACATAAATTTTCTTTGAAAACCGAGTTTCTCTTAATGTGCTTCGAGTGTGTGTTGTTTTGTTTTGTGGTTAAAGAAGGAAAGGTTCGCAGAGCGCTTGCCCTTTCCTTCTGAAACAGGTGGAGGAATTACCACGTCCTTTCAGAGCCTCAAAGTGCTTTGACTTGCATGCAAGGCTTGTTGACCAGCCTCCCAGCCTTTAAAAAACAATCAGATGGCTTTTGTTTGAGACAATATTTATGACACGAGGGTTTGTTCATTACACAACTAGACAGAAATTATAGAAACCAAAATGTTTGACGGTTTTTTTTTTTTTTTGAGTTGAGATGTTTTGTTGGAGCGCCCTCTTGTGACCAGGGTTCACCAACGCAACTTCTGTCCCACAATTATTTAGGTTTGGAACATCGTTCCTCTGTGGGTATAAACATGAGAATTTAGAGGAGACTTTGGCATCACATCTATTTATTAAACAACAGCAATTCGGTCCCCACTTGGGCTTCTGTCTTCCCCCAGCCACAAGCTCTTGATCAGGTTTACAGGACCAGGCCTGGATCTCCTTCGAAGAGGGCCTCAAATCCAATCACAAAGCAGTTGATTCTTCCCTTAACAATCTAGCTTTTGGGCTGCTCCCCCTTTCTCCGAAAGTACCATAAAATGCAGTTCACCGAAACAAACAGAAGTGAGTGAGAGTTCTTAAATGTATGTGAATGATTAAAATGCATATGGAAATCTTCCACAGAGCAGGAAGTGCTTTGCAAACAGAGAAAGCGCGAATGTGTTCCCAGGTGCCCTTCAGCTTGTCACGGGGGACACGCCTCCCGTTGCCTGACTCAGCACCGCCGCCAGATGCCCGTGCTGGGACTCGGGTATCAGGAAGTCTGGATAACGTCTGCATCACTGCCTGAGGACCCCAGCATGCTGGAAAGACGTGTTTCTGTTGGGGGTTTCTCCTCTGCGGGGACTATTCTTGGCTGCAGTGTGGTTCTTTGCTTTGAGACCCTCTCAAACTGGGACTTGAGAGAAAGAATATTGAAGGAGTTAGTTATGTTACACTAGTTAAAACTAATACTCTAAGTAAAGTCTTCTGAAAGCATTTTTGTGCTTCCATGGTCTCACACACACACACACACACAACTAGCTACTCTTTCAGAGGACGTGGGTTCGAGTCCCAGCGCCCACAGGACCGCTCAAAACTATAGCTCACGACATCACACAGACGTACATGCGGGCAAAATACCAATGCACATGAAATAAAAATGTTTAAACATAAATACATTTTGAGATCACCATGGTTATCATTCATAGAATTTTTTTCTTTGGGAAGACAAAACAAGCATCCAGCCTTTAATTTTATGCTATTTAAATTACTAATTTCAATATTTAAAGGTGTAACAAAGTTTTTATTCACGTAAGAAATTAAAAGCTCAGTGATAACTTCTAGAAAGGTTTGATAAATGAGGACCTTTTTTGAGGCAAGGTCTCAATGTAGCTTGGGTTACCCTCAAGCTCACTAAGTAGCCAAGGATGACCTTGAACTTCTGATCTTTCTGCCCCCATCTTCTGGGCACTGGGCCATACCTAGCATATGTGGTGATGAGCCCCAGGTTCGGTACCCGCCAGGCAGACAGCCTCTCCCTGAGCTACCCTTCTAACCCCAGCATCCGGACACATGAAATCTTAGGTCTGGAGAAGACTTAAAACTACAGCTTTCAACTTGTCATTTTACAGGTTTTACAGGTTTAAAAAAACAAAACAAACAAACAAACAAAACAAAACAAACCAGTTGAGACCCAATGGGATAGTTTAGTGGGTAAAGGAAATTGCTATCAAGCCTGATGACCTGAGTTAAATCCCTCCATCCACGTGGCCAAAGATCTGACCCCTGAAGGTTGTCCTCCACCCCCCTACACACACACACACACACACACACACACACACACACACACACACACACACATGTACACGCACAGTGTGTGTGAATACACATACACACCCAAAATAAATGTAATTTAATCTTGTATTAAAAAATACAGTTCTGCATGTGGGGTATGCCTGTAACCTAAGCACTTTGGGGGCTAAACTGAAGAACCCGTATCAAAGAGAAGAAGAAAAAATACAAACAACAAAGCACAGCCCAGAGGTGGGAAGGTCAGGATGAAAAGCTCATTTGTGTGCAGTCGCAGTGAGGTCTGCCAGCCTTCGCTTCCACCAAAACGTCTTCCTGCCAAAAGCTTCTTTCTTACTTATTAGTCTTCCTCTGTCTCTCCGTCTCTGTCTCTTTCTCTCCCTCTCTCTCCCTGTGTGTGCGTGCGCGTGTGCGTGCGCATGCATGTGGACATGAAGGTGAGCTGTTCATACCAGCCACAGTTCTTATGGATCTCAAACTTCCTGGTAATAGAACCACATCACACCCCAGCGATGGACTTCATGGTTATGAGGAATAACTTTTAGTCATTTAAGGAGAGTCCACAGACTTTATTGTAGTTTTTTAAAAGTCTAAAGAAAATCCCTTGATCAGTCGCTCTCAAGTCTTCAGCTGATCCACGGCTCTGGTCATTCTCCACTGATCCACAAGATGGCGCTCTGCCATATTGTAAACTCACTCCTTCTTCAAGAAGTGACTTTTCCAGGCTCAGAACAAATGGAACTGTGAAATGTAGAGATGGTTTCATGTGCCTCTGTGCTCAGCGTCCTGACATCACAGTTCCAATAATCCACTCCTCCTCCCAAAGTGGACAGCTGTGCCTGCCTGCAACTCCGAGTAAAATTAAGTTGTGTGTGTGTGTGTGTGTGTGTGTGTGTGTGTGTGCGTGTGTGCGTGTACCCACGTGTGTGCGTGTGGGTTTGTATGTATGTGTGTGCTAGTGTGTAAGTTTGCATATGTGCATGCACGGGGTGTTTTTCTGTGTAAGTATGTTAGTGTGTGAATATGTATGCATGCTGGTGTGTTTATATGTGTGTGACATTCACATGGCATTCTGGCATGTGAATTTGCATGTGTAGATGTATGTTGTGGTATGTATTCACATGTGTGTGTATTCTGGTCTCTCTCTTGCCCCGTGTGTGTGTGTGTGTGTGTTGGTATATGTGCGTTTGCAGTGAATGAGTAAGCAAGAGACCAAGGTTTGCATGAAGCCCAGACTTTAAAAGTCTCCCTTGTTATAGATGAACTCAGGTCATGAGAGAGGTGATGTCATTGTTCACCTCCCTGTGACAGCCCAGCTACAGAGTTCCTCATGGAGTCAGCTTTATTCTGGCTCACAGTTTCAGGGGATCTCAGTCCGTTTCGGCAGGGAAGGCCTGGGGATGCTCATGGCTGCACGTGCTCACGGGAGCACGGTGTGGAGATGCTGACATTATGGAGAACTAGAAATAGAGGGAGAGAAGGGGATCTGGGGTCGGGCATCTGCTTCAGAGGCCCACTGCAGAGGCCTCCTGCCCCTCGCCAAGCCTCCTACAGGCCCCGAGGCCTTCAGAAGACCACCACAACCTGGGAACCAGGTGGTAGTCAAGTGTGCTTGTGAAGGCCACTTCAGGGTCAAACCAAATGGTTTTCCAAGCTCAAGGATCCGCAGGAAACTTTGAACTCCCGGCTGACACTACCCGAAAATGTTTGTCTATGCCTTTCCCAGCTCCTTGCTACATCTTAAAATTATTTCCATTAGATTTTATGCGCATGAGTGTGAAGGCCATGTGAGGGTGTCGGACCCCCTACAACTGGAGTTACAGATGGTTGTGAGTTGACGTGTGGGTTCTGGGAATCAAACCTGGGTCCTCTTCAAGAGCAGCCAGTGCTCCTAACCCCAAGGCCTTCTCTCCAGCCCCTAATCCTTGGGTTGTGTAATTGATCTGTCTTGTTTCTTTTTTGGGACAAGGTCTTCCTATTTTGCATAGGCTGGCCTTCGGATCTGAGGCTCTAGCCACCATCTGGCCTCCGCCTCTGGAGTGCTTGGGACTGTGGCTCTGCGTCCCCCTGGAGCTTACAGTTAACGCTCAGAATGTGAATAGTCTTGCGGTGTAATAGGCAAGTATCAAGGGAACTTTCTGCTGTTTACAAGGAACAGCCATCCCCATTGTCAGAATTGTTTCTTCCCTGCTTAATTCTCAGGGTCAGAGAGCCATGGTTTGTCCCTGGGTCAGCAATGGAAGGAGGTCTGCTGATCATCCTAAACAGTCACACATCCTAAGGTGACATTTCAGTTGTATCTGTAAGATTACCTATTACTGCCTCATAAGAGTGTGTGTTACCTAGTGACCTTGTAAGCTGTCGTGGTTTGTACCTTCTGTGGTGTCAGCAGCGACAAAACCCACCTGCTGCTGCATTTCCCATTAACACCCACAATGATGAATCTCTTAAATTTGTTTTAGAATTCTTCTATTATTTTATGTGTATGAGCATTTTGCCTTCGTGCACACATGTGCACCACGTGGGATGCTTGGTACCTGAGGAGTACAGAAGAGGGCGTTAGAGCCCCTGGAACTGGAGTTACCATGTGAGTGCTAGGAGTTAAACCTAAGTCCTTGCAGCGGTTTTAACTAGGGACTCATCTCCCAAGCCCAGTGATAATTAATCTTTGCTGTTAACTTGATTTGGTTTAGACTTACCATGTAAACAAGCCTTTGGGCTTGTCTGCCAGGGATCATCTAGCTTAGGTTCGCTGAAGTAGTGCTCTAAAATATTCCCTAGGTTGGGACACGTTAGTGAATAAAAAGGAGAAAATGAGCTGAGCATTAGCCTTTACTCTCTCTCTCTCTCTCTCTTACCCTCTCCTGCTTCCCTCCCCCCTCCCTCTTCCCTACCTGATGACATATGCAGTGTTTCCAGCTGCCTCACCCTCCTGCCATCATGCATTCCCACAAACCTGACTTCCCTTAACTTCTGCCAGGTATTTTAGCACAGCAATGACCAAAGTAACTAATTCAATAGCCACGCCATTCAATGATACATGACTGTACATAGCACCTTACTTCACTGTAGTTTTTAGGAGTCCAAGAAGGCCATCTTGTACCCCAGCCTTCCTCTATTTCTTCACATTCCACTAATGAAAGACAGCACTTTCACACCAAGTTTCAAGATAAGGACAACCATGTGAACTTACCTCTGGGAAAGGCGCTCAGGTGCTCATCAATTTGATACAACCTAGAATCATCTGGGGAGAGAGTCTCAGTGAAAGATTGTCTAGATTAGGTTGGGCCTGTGGTAGGGATAGGATAAATGACATCAGTCCATGTGGGCAGACTCAGCCTACTCTGGGCAGCATCATTCCCTAGGCCTATGGCTTCAGAATAGTGTAAAAGTACAGAAAGCAAGCGGAGAATGAGCCAGCAGGTGAGCATGGATACATTCCTTGCTTTCTGCTCCTAACTGTGGACGTGACATGATTAGCCTTTTGAAGTTCCTGACTTGATTTCCCACGTTGGCCTCTAACCTGAAAGTGCACAGTTAAATAAACCCTTTAACCCCTTCGTTTGCCTTTTGTCTAGGAATTTTATCACAGCAACAACAATGAAACTAGAATAGGCCATCCAGCCAAACAAACCAAAGGTTGATATTGGTGCTGTTAGTATTTGTTTTACAGAGACAGGGGTCAAACCCAGGTCTTTACAAACCTTAGGCAAGCAATCTCCCCCAGGGCCATAATCATAGCTCCTCCACTTCTTGTTGGTTTTTGAGATAGTCTCACTGATGTTCCAGCCTGCCCTGGTACTAGCCCTCGAGAGTGCTGGGGTTTTACATATGTGCCACCATGCCAGGCATCTGAGGCTCAAACAGCATCTTTATGACCCTGGAAGGGGAGTGTCCAGAAGATAGGTTGAGAGGACTCACATCCACTGGTGACGATGCCCCAGTTTTGCTCAGAACTCAACGCAGCTTTCAGAGCAGGAGGCTCTCCCCACTGGCCTGTGCCACCACCAGGATGCCTATACAAAGCGGCTGCTGGCCCACTCGCCCCTCTCACTCTGGTGCGAAGAACTAGGCTAAGGCATTCTGATTAGGAATGCGTGGCTGGGACCAACACAAACGCAAAAGAGGGCATTGGCGGGGGCGGGCGACTGTGTTTCTCTCTAACCGGAAACCTGCTGACATAGAGGATGCTTCAGTCTTTCCACAGAAATGCTGCCTTCCGTGGACAAAATTCCAGCCACAATCAAGCTAATTGAATGCACAAATGTAATCTTTTTTTTTTTCCCCTGGGCACCTCCAACCTAATGCCCGGCGAGATGGCATCCTTCGCATATATTTACCAAAGCCTTTCTTCACCAGGCGATGTCAGTTCAGATGGCTTAGAGATGCTGAGATAGCAAGTCAGCCTTCTAACGTAATGAGATAAGTCATCTCCATAAACTTTGCTTGCTCAAACGCATGCAAGTAAAAGAAATCAGGCTACAGGCTTTTCTCAATAAATAGAAGGAACGGCTAGAGCTTGATGGCTATAGCATGTTCTGCCTCATTGCTATGAGAGGCTTCAAATCGCTCCCTTTCCTACCCCCTCTCCTTCCCTCTATCCTTTTCCCTTCTGTCCCCCCACTCACCCACTCACTTTCTCCCTTGCACCAGAGTTTTCATTTTGATCATAGACAGAAAAAGGAGAGAAAAGAAACAACCCATATATCAAGTCATGGGGACAAGCCTAGTCTCTGGAGTCCTCGGAAGCCTCAACTTTGATCTAAACTATTTTTGCCCTCAAATCATTCTTCTTGCTAAGTGTAGCTATCTATTTTGCGAGCCTGCTTTCCCCTGCTTTAGCTCTCCCTACTAACAATCTGCATTCTGGAAACTTCATGTTCTGAGGAAGATTCTCATACATCATCATTTTCCCTCTGCCCGGTGACCAAGCCAAGGGGATATGGGACCTTCAGGGTCTCCCCAGCTTCCAGTTGGATATTTGTCCCTTAACTTTTTATTTATTTTATTATCTTGTTTAATTTTTAGCACAGGCTTGCCTCGATCTCCATGAAACTGAGGCTAATCTTGAACTCCTAACCCTCCCGCTCCCGCCTCCTAAGTGCTGGTCTAGCGTACGTGCACAGTCGTGTCCAATGGACGCAGTGCTGGGCATCAAGCCCAAAGCTTCCTGGAGGAGCCACGCTTTACTTACCACCAGCTGAGGCCCAGCCCTTGCCTTGTTTTCTTGCTTCTTCATCCGGAAGCCCACTTCCTAGAAAAATCCCAACAGACCATTTCATACAGGCCTTGGGAGCTGCAGTATAGGCCCAGCATGCCTGGGCACTCAGGCTGGACACTGCACAACTTCACGGGTGAATGCATGTACATGATTTCAACGTGCAGAGCACCTCAAGTTGTGCAACACGACTGCCCTAGGCCACACATATGTCAAGATTGAAAAAACAAAAATAAACAAACAAACAAAAAAAAAAAACTCACATACATGGTCAGAGTGCAACACATTCCCATGGTTCCATGGTACAACCATTGCCTTTTACACCCCAAAGAATAAAATGAAACTTTTTGTTATGATCAGTTGACAAAATACCTAACATCTTTCCCCCATCTCTCAGCAAAATAAAATCGGTTGAGAGTGCACCAGTCTCCAGATGGTGGTCTTTGCTTCAAAAGCTGCTTAGGACGCGCTGACTGAGGAGGGCAGGCTGATCCAGAAGAAACTGCGATGGAACTCCAACAGCCTTTGCTGTGGCTTTTGGAAGATGCTGGACAACCACGACTCACACAAGAAGGAAGCAAACAGGTTTTGATCAGTTCTCAGGGGCCCTTTCTCATCAGCCTGCCTTTTGGAGGGTCGGAGCTAGCAGACTAGAGGCCAGGCTCTTCTGGTCCCCCTGAGTCTGGCCTTTTCTTCATCCTGACACCTCCTCCTCCCCCACCCCACACCCTGAAGCTCATTTTCTGGAGAGAGTAGTGTGAGCCGCTCACTGGGGCAGAAGCCCTGCCCTGGCAGCCTCTATCCAGCCCTCTTGACTCGCCGTTCAGCACAATAATTTGGGGTTAAAGAGAGAGGGCCCACTCCTTGCACAGTTCTATGAACTCTGCCCCTAAGCACACGGATAAGTGGATTTGGGGATTCGGGGCACTGATTCTGATGTGCAGGGAGATTATTAGATCCAACATCCTAGGTCCGTTGTAACCTGTTATTGGTAAAGACATCTTAGTAGCCTTAGAGGCACATTATGGGCCCTTCATGACCCAGGAGCTGCACTCCATCTGAATTCCCATCTCAAGGGTCACAGTAGCAACGCAATCAGCTCACAGTCACATTTAGCTTGCTCAGGGCTGCTGCTGCTGCTGCTGCTGCTGCTGCTGCTGCTACTGCTGTCATTGTTTTAATTGCTTCTGAATTCCTAGAGCAGAGTGGTGGCGTCCAGGTTTCCATACTTCCCGCTTCCGTCTGTGGCTCATCTGACATACAAGTCCCGTGCCTGGTTAATGCCTGCAGACTGTGGAGCACAGCCTTTGGCAGCCAGGCATCTCCTGATAGCAAAGTGTAGTGAGGGGCTTGGGAGGGGGTCCCTCCTGCTCGGGGACAGTACTGACACAAGCTGCTGTCAACAGGACGCTGGACCAGCAGCCTACACTCAGCGTGTTCACATGTACGATCACACATGGTGATATAAAAACACACATGCTTATCCCACATAGCCCTTTCATGCAAAGATGGGCCAGAGACCAGAGACTCTAAGGAAGGCCACTGGCTGGCCAGACAAAAGACCGAGGACCATGATGAATCCTCATTGTATTACCATTGTGTTACCAAGGCAAAGTCTAGATAAACTCACTTTATTTCCTCTTGGATGACTCAAAAATCACAAATTTGGGCTGGTGGGATTATTGACTAGTCCAGGGTCATTATGGAAATCAGTAAGGGGATTCATCAAAAATGCTAACAATACCCCAGCTATGCCACTCCGGGGTGTGTAGTCCAGAGATACTTGCACGTCAGCACTGACCGCCAGCACTAGTCACAGCAAGGAAATTATGAGAATAACCTAGGTGTCCAGCAACAGGGGAATGGATAACAAAAGAACAAAGTTACGTCATTTGTAGGAAAATGAACACAAGTGAAGATGATCATATTAAGTGGACCAAGCCAATAGCAGAAAAGACAAATGTAATTGTTTTTTCCATTTAAACATTGATGGCCTTCTCATTTGTGGCTCCAAGGTTTTATACATTCACACAAAAAATAGTGTGTGTGTGTGTGTGTTAAATGAAAGCAGATGTAAAACTGTCTAGGGGAGATAGGGATTAATGGGTGGGGTGGGGACAGGCAGGATGGAGAAGGTCTGAGAAAGATTACGCTCAGCATACAGTATGTATGCGCACACAACAAATTTAGGAAACCATCAGTGCTGACGGCCATACAGTTAGACAATACATCATTTGCCTCCCAGTAGCCTTGTGGAGGGTGCTGGGCTGGCTATGACCATTACCTAAGTTACTTTCCAGGGACTCTCAGCCTCTCTCACTGAGACCTGCACAAGTCTCACAGGTGACCAGAACACAAGAAAGATATCTTTGACATCTGTCTTCACTTTTGTCTGTCTCCTTTGTGGTCTTAACCTTTGGGCTGTAGACATCTGTAGTGACTTGAATAGATTCATGTGTTTAGATGCTTGGCCATAGGGAGTGGCACTATTTGGAGGTGTGGCCTTATTGGAGGAGGTGTGGCCTTATTGGAGGAGGTGTGGCCTTATGGAGGAAGTGTGTCACTGTGTAGGTTGGCTTTGAGGGCTCCTGTGCCTCCTCCTGGCTTCCTGTGGCAGACACTCCTTCTGGCTGCCTTCAGATTAAGATGTAGAACTCTCAGCTCCTTCTCCAGCATCATGTCTGTCTGCACGCTGCCATGCTTCCCGCCATGATGATAATGGACTAAACCTCTGAAGCTGTAAGCCAGCCCCAACTAAATGTTTGCCTTTATAAGAGTTGCCTTGATCATGGTATCTCTTTTCAGCAATAAAACCCTGAGACAACACCTACCAGCTTCCATGAATGGAAGAACAAAGATTTGACAGGAACAGAAAGGCATAGCACTAAGGGCTTTGGGAGCTAACTCAGTGGGTAGGTACTCAGTAGTTCAGTGGTAGAGTGTTCGCTTAACATGCATGAAGCTCTGGGTTTGATCCCCAGTATGAGAGTTTGATGGTTTTAAATGTCAACTTGCTGCCGCTTGGCCTCAGCTAAGCAGGAGCATCAATTTAGAAACAGTCTGTATCATGTCAGCATGTTGGAATCTGTGGAGGATTCTCTCGGTTTCTCTAACGGGTGTGAGAAGCTCCAGGTGTGAGCAGCACCCTCTGGTAGCAGCCCAGACCAAGAAGGATATGGGAGAAGGAAGGTTATTGGCTTTTTGCTGCTCGGCCTTTGAGGAGTTAGTTTACCCCAACTCTGCTGCTGCTGCGGCTGCTGCTGCTGCTGATGATGACAATGGGGATGATGGTGGTGATGGTGATGGTGGTAGTGATAATGCTGCTGCTGGTCCTTTCACCGATACTAGCCTTTCCAGACCTCCAGATGATGACCAGCAGCTGTCCAGGAACCCTCTAGGCCTTCAGTACCATAATGGGCCTGCCGAGGCATCCAGTCCTGTAGACTGAACAACTATCAAGTTTTCTATCTTTCAGGTGTGAGACAGCCACTGTTGGAGTGATTTTGACCCTATTGTGTAAGCTGATTGAACAAGTCTTTATATATATATTCACTATGTAATTTCTTCCTAAGGCTGCAACCCTTTAAATACAGTTCCTCATGCTGTGGTGACCCCCCCAACCATAAAATTATTTTGTTGCTTCTTCATAACTGTAGTTTTGCCACTGTTATGAATCATAATATAGATATATGCTGACAGGATATCTGATATGCAACCCCTGTGAAAGGGTCATTCAACTCCCCAAAGGGTCTCGACCCACAGTTTGAAAACTGCTGCTCTAGAATCTAAAGGACCCTGACTAATCCCAGGGAAGGGCTAGACACAAATATTCAGTACCCCCTGACTCTGTAACTCCTTTCCCCTGGACCTGAGCCTGCTGTGCCAGCAAGGCTCCTGCTCTTCCACTCTTTGGCCAACTGCATAAAGCTTGCTCTTCTGTCATGTATGAATGGCCTGTCCATCGATGTACCAGCCACTGAACTCTGGATGGCAGGTCCCTCTCAGCTGTAAAGACCCTCCAGGCTTTAGGGCTCAGAGCAAATCTTTCTTTCTTGATGTTATCTCCCTCAGTCCTCTCCATAAAGAAGTTTCCTTCCTCCTCATGTTCCAGATCTACTCTGGGTAGCCTAGTCCTGCTATATGAGCACACTGGTAGCCTGACTCACTTAGCAGGCAGGCTCTTGAGTTTGGGATTGGATGCAGTTTATCTTAAAAGTCTAATGACTTCCAGAGACATTTGCAACACTGGCTACAGAATCCAGGCTACAGAATTCAGCTCAGTAGTAGAGTGCCTGCTAGCATCTATGAAGCCCTGGGTTCAATCCCCAGTATTGCATAGGTCGGGCAGGGTGGTATTATAAAAAAGGGTTTTTCCTCTTGCCCTAAGCTCCTGGAATAATGGCTCATGAGACTCAATTATTATTTAAATACCTAGGCCATATAGCTAGGCTCTTCCCTGGAAAGTCCATAACTTAAAATAACCCATTCATACTAGTTTACATTCTGCCATGTGGCTGGTTACCTGGGCTTGGGTGCTGTGTGTCCGTCCTCCTCACATCTTGCTGGTGGGCTCTTACATGCCTGGCTCTATCCCAGAATTCTTTCTGCCTGCCAGATGTTCTACTTCCCACTTCCTGCCTAAACTATGGGCCATCAGATTTATCATGCTACATCCACAGAATGCACAAGATTTTCCTTCTACATGGTGGCATATGCCTGTAATCCCAGCACTTGGGAACTGGAGGCAGAAAGTCATCCCTAGCTACACAATGAGTTTGAGACCACATGAGGTTGCCTGAAATATTTGAGCCTCTATGAAATAAATAAATAAGCAAAGAAGAAATAAAAGGGACTGGAGAGATGGCTCAGATGTTAAGAGCACATACTGCTTTTGCTGAGGACTTGAGTTCCGTTTCTAGCACCTACATCAGATGGCTCACAACTCCAGCTCCAGGAGACCTGATGCCCTCTTCTGGCCTCTTCAGGTACCTGCACTCACATGCACACACATACACACAGGCGCAGACACATACATATAATTAAAAATAAAAATGAATCTTTTAAAAGTAACAACAAACCCACCACAACAACCAAAGAAAACCAAAAGTATCCCATCCTATGTCAGAGTTCTCCCTAGTTTATTGCAGCCTTAGACACCTGCTTTCCTCTACCCCACCAGCAGAAGAGTTACTGGCCCTTGCCTCCCTAGCCCTCTCACCTATAGGTGTATGGAGCAACCCCAAAGAAACTCCCGTTAGCGTGAAGATGTTCTCTTTGCACCAGAAACGGTTACTGAGCTTTTGAAGTATGGACAGACTGACCGAAGCGGCTAATTTTTTTCTTTTTTGTGGGTGGGGCTAGGCTCTTGTACACAGGTGTTGTAGGACACTGTCTTCCAGAACATGGCCTGGCCTTTGCCCACTTGAAATCTCAGCAGCTGTGATACCTACTCAATAACAGTCCACTTGAAGCAGAGAGGGGCCTGGGAGAGCCTCTCCCTCCTCCGGGGTGTACTCATCCTTAGTGTGTTACTGCGTGAGTGAGGAGAAGTGTATTGCCCACACTACCCCCACGCTCCTGTGAGTAACCCTTGACCCATGTTCTCGTAAGTAACGCTAACTGAGCTCGCTGTTCACCAGGTTAGACTGGGTGAAATCATTTCTTTGGTGTGTTGTCGGTGTTGATCTGTGTGAATAACACATTTGTTGTCTTCAAGGAAAAGTACACACAAACTCAGATGAGTGCTATGGTCCTTGCCTAAGAACTGAATTTTGAACTGTGTATATTTAAACTCACTCGTCCTTAAGAAGCCACATCTGTACACCAGAGGAGAGAGCTCAGTTCTAGAACCTTCTTCCTCCAGGGACAGCCTCCCGGGGTGAACAACCAAATCCCAGGCATGTTTGATTTCTAAACAATGGGAGGGAAACAAAGGCAATGGCACTGTTGTTTCTAAAGTAAAAATGGTCTATTCACCGACACAGTACATAAGAGGGGAAGTGTCTCAGGTCACAGATGGTATGCCCAACTCCCTGGAATGTTCATTTCTTTGGCATAAAGGAGAGAATGAGGGGGAAGCCAGGCAATGCTAAGGCAGCTAGGGTGGGGGACGGGTCGGCAGCTCCATCATCATCTTCACAGGGAGGAGGAGCCCAGGGGTCCATTAGTGGCAAGCTGATTCTCTAAGACGTTAGTGGGGGCACAGGTAGGGCCACTTCCAGGTAATCCACTATGCCAAGGCCTTCAGTCATCCCCACCACACAGGTACAGAAGTGCCTTCTGGTAGTCACCCTTGGTGTCTTGCTGCAAGTGCCAGAAAGGGGGGTAAAAAAACAAACAAAAAAAAACAAACAATTTTAGTGTCAGAAAAAAAGAAACAACTCCATAGCAACCTGCCATAACCTTGGGATGCCATAAACATGTTGCAGGCCTGTAGAGTGTAGCAAGGCCCTGGCCCTCTGAGGCACCATAAGAAATGGTGCTCCGAGTCCTCCTGTGACTGCAAGGTGGAGAACACACGCTACAGGAAGTCCTGCAGCAACCCGCTCTTCTCCTGCACCTTCACCCTTCTGAGGAGGATGGCGTGGCCCCTCAGCTGCCTCCCTTTGAAGTTCTGTGGGTTCTTAAAGTTTCGTGAAAATAGCTAGTGAAGTGAAGACATAATATCTAAGAGTTTCACTGGCTTGAAACGTGCCCTAAGAATGGCTGCGCTCACCCCCAGCCCCTCTGTGATTGCCCTTTGTGACTACAGACCAAGACAGATACGGAAACGCCAGGATCTTTTGTGAAGGGGAATTGCAGCCTGGCCTGGCAATGGATGGGGCAGGAGGAGCGCAAGTTCAAGGCCAGCTCAGTAAGAACTCAAAGTGAAAAGGGACTGGCCGGAGAGAAAGTTTAATCCGTACAGTGCTTTCCACACAAGCACAGATATCTGAGTTCAATCCCCTGCTTTAAAAAGTCACCGTTGGTGATACATAATGTGATTCCAGAACTGGGGAGCAGAGACAGGAGGATCTCTGGGGGCCGCTAGTCAGCTAGCCTCATTCACTCAGTAAGTACCAAGTCTCAGTGAGAAATTGTGTCCCAACAAACAGGTGGACAGTTCCTGAGGAATGACACCAGAGGTTGACCGCTGGCTTACACACACACACACACACACACACACACACACACACACACACACACA
>NW_026595438.1:0-6998 GCF_907164565.1 Psammomys obesus | reverse complement strand
AAGAAGAAGAAGAAGAAGAAGAAGAAGAAGAAGAAGAAGAAGAAGAAACCATAAACCATTGCCTAGAAGAATACTCCAGATATTCCAAGAAGCCTACAAGATGTAAGGATTGCTTTTTGACATGGTTGAAGTTTATGATAAATAAAGCCTCAAGGCTTGACATTAAAAACTTGCATGTCATCAGAGCAATAATTACCACTCAAAGTCTGATGGAACACAGTTCCAGCCATTGCCTTCTCAGTGATGCTGTCCAAGTTTCATTCAATGCCAAAAAAGGTTTTAGCACCATGACATTTATTTCAAATGAAACTGCTAGGAACAGTTAAAGCAGTGAGGAAACTGGGGCATGAGGAGACACCTAATAATGACTGAATTATGGCCCCATTCTCTTTGTGTATACAGGGAGAGCATAACACAGTTCAACAGATGTCCAATTTGTAAAATCACACAAAGTGAGAGATTAGATACTTACATCACCCTCCAAGCTGAGCTTGCACAGGATTTCGTGGACAGTAGACATTTTGAAAAGAAAAGCTGAAAAAAAAAAAAGAAACAACACAAGGCTTTATAAGGAAGCTTCCTTTCCCCTGAAGCACAGGAGTTCATCACACTAACGTCTTCTTGGACCATTGCATCGGAGGCTGTTAGAGCAAGAATTTTTTGAAGCAGGCAATTCTCAATCTTACCATTGAGAAAAATTAAAGCTTAGAGATGGGTGCCTTAGGTTGGGGATGGATTCCTCAGCTGGTCTGTCTCTTGCTCTGGTTAAAGAGAACCTGGCAATTCTGGTCTGTGATTGCAAAACCTGAAAGCTTCCTGTGGCGAACACCACATGTTCAAACAGAGAATGCACTCTTCCATCAAAAGTGATAAGCACATCAAAACTGCCATAACTTGTGTGTCACTCACAAGTGACTTCACATAGTACGAAAGGCAGGAACTGTGATCCACAGCCACTCCATGTTGGCCCGATCCTAACGGAACCTTTTACTATTAGCCTCACAATCATTCCTCTACTCAGAAGATACTGCGGCTAAGTGATGGGTTCATCGATAGTGTGCATGGCTAAAGAGCACAAGAATGTCAGTTTGATCCCCAGAGCCCTTATGAAAAAGGCTGGGAATCTCCTGGCACTGGGTGATGATGGGTGGATCTCTGGAACTCAGTGGCCAGACAGGCCAACCTAATTGACAAGGCTCAACCCGATGAGAGTTCTTGCCTCAAAAAGCAAGGTGGAAACCACCTGAGGAGAAATGACACCTGGTGGTGACCTCTGGCCTCCACACACAAGAGTGCCCAGGCACACAAATATGCACACACATGTACACACATGCAAAGCAGGTTATTGAACTGTTTATGAAATGCAAACAGACCAACTTTCTGATCTGAACACATCTCACTGAGGGCTGACCTTGCATTTAAGATTTAGAGCGGTTGCAATGTCTTCCTCGTCCGCTGAATACATTTTATCAGCCGGGGCTGCCATGCTGATGAAGGGCTTTATTTGCAGAGGAAGTTCCTGGAATTGATAGCCCCACACACTCAGCCCCTACCACTGAGAGTGATTACTACTGAGGCAAGATTCTGCATAATCACCCCAAAGAAGAACACAGCCACCTCCCCAAAAGGTTACCAACAGTGTTTGCGCCAGCAATGCCCTCGGTATTTGTGGGAATTAAACTCTCTATTCTGTTCAAAGAGCTTGCTTTACCTAAATGTTTTCTTAAAACTGCTTTGAAGACAATAGATGACACAGCCATTTGCCAACGTACAGGGACATTCTGAACTAAGAGAATTCTAGGCTGAATGAGGTAGAAGGCTGGGGTCAGATGATTCACCGTCATTTGTGGTCAAGATGTGCTTTTGCAAAATGCTTGTCCTCTCTCTCTGTCTTTCTCCTCTCTCTATCACTGAAACCTTCTAAGGCAGGCAAAGATCAAGTCACCTCCGCTCCCTTACCGCCCCTTCTCCCCTGTGTGTCCATGCTATTCCTCATGGTGAAAAGTCCCACTCTATTGGTAAACTGTGGTGCATCCAAAAACTGGAATAGTATTCAGTGAGAAAAAGTTCCCAGTCCCATCAGAAGACACAGGGGGGGTTTACGTGCACATTACGGAGGGACAGGAGCTGCTCTGAGAGGCTGCACGTGGTTGACTCCACTTACAGGACATTCTAGAAGAGGCAGCTCTGTGGAGACAGTGAGCCAATGGATGGTTGCTAAGAGCACAGTGGAGCACAGGGTGTGTGTGTGTGTGTGTGTGTGTGTGTGTGTGTGTGTGTGTGTGTGTATGAAGAGGTTGTTGGATCCCCTGGAGAGTGCTGGTTCAAATTCAAAACCTCAGCAAGAGGAACAAGAGCTCTAACCTAAGGTGTCTCCAGCCCTTCCACCTATTTCATCCTCATTAGTAGTATCAATATTAGTATTATAATAAATATAGTAAATATTTCTTTTAATAAATATAGAATAAACTGAAATTAGCACTTTACATATTGGTGCTGGTCTAAATGAATTCCTTAAAGCCACAGCCCTATCTCAGCCCCAGAGCCTTTTTTGCAGCCTATATAGACAAATTAACATCTTCCTTAGTGGACCAGCCTTATGTTCTAGCTGGGCCCAAACCTGCCAGAGGCTCCCATCAGATTCACTTGGCCTGAGAGCTTCCAGAGCAGATATCTGCCTTGCAAAATTCCAGACCATGGAATGAAAAGGCAAAGCAGAAGGAGACAAGGGAAGAGCGCCGGCCCAAGTGGTGCGGTTGTGCCCACTGATACAGTGTGGATACAATCCACAGTGTGTAGACGAGGCTCCTCCCCCAGCCCTGCTGTCCGGGCGATTTCAGCCACACAGCACAGCAAGTTTTTACGGAGTTGTTCTTCCCAGCTGCGGGTGCTGCTCTGCAGACAGCTGTGCACAGAGAGCCCTCCCCCAAGTGCTGATGCACCACTTCACCCTCTCCGCTCCTGCTAATTCTTCTCCCACAGCCCCAGCACCTTGAGAGGACAAATAAGAGGGATTTTTGGAAGCCTCACAAATCTTGCTCTCTGTGCCAGCATTTCTAATCGGCTGTTCTTTCATCAAGTTGGTCCTCCCTGCTGCTACTAACTCAATCTCCCCATCTGATCTTGTCAGATGGTTAGAAATCAGGGGCAGTGACTCCTCTAAATCCAGCTGAGCACAGCCTTCGGAGATTAGCATCAGGACCCAGCCACACACCTCCCTCTATCTGTTATACACACACACACACACACACACACACACACACACACCACCCCCTGCAAAAGAAGATTAGTTCTCAAAGTGCTCCATGCCTTGGCTTTCTCTGTAGCAAATTGGTTTACCTTCTCTCTGGCTCCTGTCCTTCCCACCCCTTTTCCCTCCCCCTTAAAACAGGGTGTCATGAAACCGGGGAGACGCTCAGTGGAGAAAGTGCTGGCCACACAGGTGTAAGGATCGGGGTTCAGATCCCTAGTGCCCACGTAAAGCCACGTGGCTGTGACAGTCCACCTGTAATCCCAGTGCTCCAGAGGCAAAGATTGGAGATCTCTGGGGTAAGATGGCCCACTAGTCTAGCTAAATGGGAGAGCTCCTCCTTCTCCGGGAGACCCTGCCTCAGTAAATAAAAGTGGAACACAATCAAGGAAAGCACTGACATCAAACTCTGGTCTCCATGTGCGTGCACACATCACATATGCCTGTACACCCACACCTCCACCTCATGCACACACACACACACACACACACACACACACACACACACACACACATGCGTGCCACTCAAAACAGATCCAGCAGGGCGTTGGTCACACACGCCTTTAATCCCAGCGCTAGGGAGGCAGAGGCAGGCGGATCTCTGTGAGGTCATTGCAAGCCTGGTCTACGGAATGAGTTTCAGGACAGCAACACACACACACACACACAGAGAGAGAGAGAGAGAGAGAGAGAGAGAGAGAGAGGCAGAGAGACAGAGAGTCAGAGAAAAACAGAGACAGAAAACAAAAAGTCAGGATATCACTATGTAGCCCAGGATGGCTTCAAACTCACAGTCTTCTTGCTTGGGATTACAAGTGTTTGTCGCCACACCTGACTCTCACTTTATTTTGTGACAAACTGTGCATTCTTCATGTGATCACTACTTTGGCAGAGTTTCAGTGAGGTCAGAAGAACCCCATTCCGTGCAGCTTTCTCTCTCCTTTCTACACCAATCCCTTCACTTATTCAGTGTTGAGCTATTTGAGAAGGAGTGAAATGCACATGTTATACATGAGTCAAAGCTGAAAGTGTACTTGTCCTGTCTCCTCTACAAGTCTCAAGTCTCAGACCCCAACACAAATGAAAAGCATATATTCCACACAAACTCCCCCAGCGTGTGTATGTGTGTATCTGTCTGTCTGTGTGTGTCTTTTCAAACATATCTGTGTGGTCATGAGGGTGTAGGAGAAGAAACCAGAAGAGGACGCTCTGTGTCCTCCTCTGCCCCTCTCCACTCCTTTGGAAGCATGGTCTCTCTCCCTGCATCTGAAGCTTACGTTCTCTGGCATAAGCTGAAGCCGGCAGCCCAGAGATGCTCCTGGTCTGGCCCGTTTCAGAGCTGGGCCACCCGGCTTGGTACCTGTGGGCCGACAATGGAAGTCTGGTGCTCACTGCACAGCAAGCACTCTTCACTACTTAGGCATCTCTCCAGCTGCCGAACACGCACTTAAGAACAGTTTTTAATATAAGTCACCTATATGTCACAACCATTCTGCACAAAAAAAAAAAAGAAAAAAATCCAAAAATAGCGTAACCCCAAAGTCACAGCGACTGACAGCAATATCTAAGTGCCCATATCCATAAACATTTCCTAGCTCATGCAAGTTTAATGGCGGCCCTATTTTAGCTTAGAAATAAAATATGGTCTTTGCTTCTTCACTTCATCCCCTGGCTGTACAGTTTCTTTGAATAGGACTGAGCAGTTGGAAGAAAAAAAAAAAAAAAAAACCAGTGGGCTTTGGCTCTTGCCAAAATATTAGTTTGACTAATAAGAACGGGTCAGTGTGTTGTGACTCCTAAGGTCAGAAAAGGCCTTTGCAGTGCCAGTGAAGTTTATAGACCCTGGTAACGGTCAGGTCACCCACAAACTCAGAATAAACACACACCGAGGCTGTGCTCAAGAGATGGAGAGTTCTCAACTACAGCTCCCCCCCCCCCAACGCTGGGAAATCTTTGCTGTGGACTGGAGTGTGAGGGATTTCCTAGTTTATTCCTAGGTCATTCAAATGGGAAGACCCATCTTAAACGGAAGTGGCACCATGCTGTGAGCTTCTGTCAGAGACTACAAAAACAAGGAAAACAAAGACAGTGTGCTGAGAACCAGCACTCATGTCTCTCTGCTTCCTCACCGTGCAATATGACCGGCTGCCTCAGGCTCCTGTGCCTTCCCTGCGTTATGGACAGCGTCCACTTAAACTGGTAGCTGAAATAAGCCCCTCCTCCTTCAAGGTGCTTGTGGTTAGCTAGGTGTTTGCTCACAACAACCAGGAAAGTAAGGAATAGGCCGCTCGTCTGAGAGACACTTAAGAGACTAGCCGTGGCCCACAGCAGGACAGGGCCATAACCCAGGACCTTAGAGTCCTCTACCTTTGCGCTTTAGACCTCACCCCAACGGCTCTTCAGTGGAGATATATTACAAAGATCATGGAAGTAGAGTGGCTCAGGCCTGGGCCTAATGGCGAGGCCTCTGTGTGTAGGCTGAGAGGGCTGAGTCACTAGCCAGAGTAACATGCTAGGATGGAGGGAGAACGGGACTGGGGAGGGATACATCCCATCGTACTCAGGAAAACAAGGGAAAGGTTTGTTTGTAAGTCATGTCCATGTGGTGACCCCAAAGCCCAAGGACAGGACGAGTGAATGACGAAAACAGAAATGGTGGAAGGTGTGAGGGCCAAAGTGATTAGGCCCAATGCTCATATCTACCCATTTGCCAAAACACAAGATCTAAAAAGGGGTCTACCTAAGGTGTGTGAAGATACACACCTGTGATCTGATCTCAGCTCTTACGAGCTGGAGGTGGGAGGATGAGAAGTTCATCCTTGGCTACATTTTGAGTTTGCGGCTAACTTGAGCTACATGAGACCCTGTCTTTATATATATAAAATGTCATTCCACATGAGGGGCTCCTCCCTGAACTAACTCCTAGCTCCCTCAAGATGTAAAATTCAGGGTGCCTTAACTGCAGAGCCACCCTCCCTTTCTGGCAGTCTGCTCTCCAGAACTGAGTCTCTCTTCCCGGCACCTCAACCTCACCCAGCTGACCGACTAGTTTCAACCTGCATACCAGCGAGAGCTATCTGGTGAGCTATCTGTGGATGAGAACACTGTGCCACGCTCCCAGGGCGGGCTGGGACCTGGCTACACCACCTCCCACACCCCACCCCCGTGAAAAGGGCCCTTTCTCAGGAAGGTGTTTCTGTTTAAGAAAATAAACCAGCCAAGTCTCGGGAGAAAAGCCACACCCCCTGCAGCCAAACCAGTAGCCACCCCCACCTCCACCGGTGAGAAACTGCCTCAACTCCTCCCCGTAATGAAGGGAACAGACTGTCTCCTGTGGCCTTGAAAACATTAATAAATGAGACTTAACCTGCTGGCACAAGGCTCTCCGAGGACAAAGCCCAGTAGTAATGGAATCTGTGGAGCAGTCGCAAGGCTGGTCAGTCATTTAAGTGTAACAAATAATCTGTTTTACAAAGAATTTACGGTTTGTCGAAAATAAAAATAAAAACCTAATAACTAGATCTTATTACATCTTATTGTTTTGTTCCAAAACCTGTAGTTACAACAGTGACCAAAAAGTACAAATGAAGTTGTTTTTAACCTCTCTCCCCAAAAAGGAAAGCAAACACAAACATTTACAAAAAGTCTAAGAGAAAAAAAAAAAATCTTACAGGCAATGCTGGAAACAATTCGCTGAGTTAAAAAAAAAAAAGTGTTAGTTTCCAGATATTAATTTGCAAAAACAAAA
>NW_026595437.1:0-26375 GCF_907164565.1 Psammomys obesus | reverse complement strand
CACACACACACACACACACACACACACACACACACACACACACACACGATTTAAAGAGCTGTGGATGCTAGCTCAGTGCTTAGCAAATGTGGGAGCTGAGCACAGTGGGAACCCTGGGAAACTCCATCCTTCCAAAAGGCACAGACGCTAAGCTGACTGAAGAGGTGGGAGTGGTGAGTGTCAGGCCCTTCTGACGACCTTCGAGAAGCAGGAGTATCACAGAACACAAAATGTCTTTGAGCTTCAAAGCGTCTCAGAGTGTCACCGAGTCTGATGGTGACAGGGTGATGACCACTGTCAAGTGACACATGTGGGAAACGTGTGATCCTGCTGGGGAACCTCCAGAGCCCGTGACAAATCACAGAGATTGCTTTCAATAGAAATCCCCGATTCGTGGTGCCCAGCGTCTATTCTCCACAACATGGGAAAACAGAAAGGTCACCACTCTGCCACTGTTCTCTCCAGCCACCTGCGCGCTCGCGCGCACACACACAGACACACACACACCATGCCTGCTGGAGCAAGCCCAGTGCCACAGGCCTTACCTGGATATAGTAGTACAGGGACTTGCCATATTTCCTCTTGAATTCAGATCTGATCTTCAACATGTCCACTTCACTGCGAGAGACCATAATCCTAATCAGGACCTTGTCTCGAGTCCCCTTGCCCTGAAAGTCAAATTGATGGTCCGAGTTAATTTCCTTGACAGTGTTATCATTATAAAAAGCATTTACTACATTTTTCTGGCTGGTGTGTGTGTGTGTGTGTGTGTGTGTGTGTGTGTGTGTGTTTTAAGATTGATTTTCTATTTTTTTTTAAACTTGTATGTGTTGGGGCAGGGGGGTGGCCCTCTGTCAGATGCCCTGGATCTGTACATGTAGGGGCACAAAGAGGCCAGAAGAGGGCGTCGGGTCCCCTGTAGCTGAAGCTTCAGGAGCCTATGCGTGACTCAAAGTAGATGCTGGGAACTAAACTCAGGCCCTCTGCAGGGGCCATCTGTGCTCTTCGCTGCTGAGCCACCTCTCCAGTCGGCTCTGTGCTCACAAAGGCCAGCCTGCAAGCTTGTATGTGCAACAAAGGGTTGCTGACGCTTAAGAGGCAGAATCATGCCGTTTCCATGATCCTGTGTGAATGCATGGAACCGTCTGCATAGACGAAATTATCTGTGGCAGGGAACCCCAGGAGTGGTGTGGGAAGGGAGGTGCTCCAGAGAGGAAAAGCAGAGGCCTGAAAAGTGGAACACTCAGGGCGGGGTGAGGGATGGGAGACGGGCTGGTCTGGGGCCTTTCATGCAGGAAGAACACACAGCTCTAGCTCTGCTGTGTGACTGCAAGCTGGCTGAGGGTCCCAGAGCGCCTCTTCATAATCAAGAAGGTAAACCAGGGTTTCCCGCCAAGACTTAAGGGAGGAAACTGGAAAGCTGTTGCATTGTACCTGCTGACGGTCTCTTTCATCCTGTTTGTTTTTATCCTAGGGATAACAGGAGGCCATCGCTGAAACCCTTGGCAGGAATCAGACACCTTTGTCACCTAACCCTTTCCCACTTCATTCTGGAGCTGCATCGCTCATACTTAGAGGGTTGAGGGAAGATGGATTGGGGCTTTCTCACCTGACAAACACAATTTCAGCTAGCTAGCAGGAACACTTCCTCTAAACCAGAGGTTCTCAACCTATGGGTTGAGACCTCTTTGGGGTTGCATATCAGATACCCTGCATATCAGATATTTACATTACGATTCATAACAGTAGCCAAAGTACAGTTAGGAAGTGGCAACCAAACAACTTCATGGTTGGCGTCACCACAACACGAGAAACTGTTATTAAAGGGTTGCAGCATTAGGAAGCCTGCTGAGCACTAGTCAGGAAGATTCAGTTTGAGCCAGAGAGGAGGCGCCTAGTGAAAATGGGGCCTCCGGGCCAACTGCCCTTACCTTCATGGAGTCATACAGCCGGTCAGCGAAGTACAGGGGTTTGTTCTGTATGCACTGGACTGTGGAAAGAAGACACAGGTCAGAATGAGGCTGCTTGCCTTTTCTTGAAATGAGGAAGATGATGCCCTGGCCCTCAGACACTGACCAGAATGGGCCTGTCATACAGACGCAGGGTGTAGATATAAGGAAAACTCAGACTCCTGGGAGCCACTAGGTTCTGCCCACTGTGGTATTTTCAATCATGAGGGGGGGGGTGGAGGTCAGTGATGACCCCGTGGCGCGTCCCCATCACAGCCCTCTCCTCTCCAGCTGCCTTAGGAGCTAGCAACTCTCAGCTCTGCTGACTTAAGGCCATCCGCAGTTTCACATCTTTAAACCTACAACCCTAAAACCCCCCACGGCATGCAGAAAAGCTGCCGCACTTCCCAAGTGGCCTGGCAGTAAAGAGCTAGCCACTGGCTCCTCCTGCCTCTGACCTCCCTGCCAGGGATAAAGGGCCACACCTGCTTACCCAGGTTCAGGAAGGCGTTTTCCAAGTCTCCTTTGACTTCCTTCTTGATGCTCTCCAGCATGTCATAAGGGCTGTAGCTCTTGTACCTTTCAAACACTAAGAAAAGCAATAAACACTATCAGAAGGGCTAGTTAAAGCTGTACCGATGACCTATGTAATTACACACCATAATTAAATAATAATAATAATAATAAAGAAAACCAGCAACAAGCAAAGGTGATCACAGATGCCATCCAGGGGTTGGAGGTTACCCTGGCAGACCAGACCTGATTTGTACTTGTCTTGCCAGTGGACCCAGATCTAGCTCCTGTCCTTAATGGCTCTGTCTAGGCCGCATAACATGGCCATCATCATCCTCTCTAACTGGAACCCATCTACCTGGATGTCGTGAGAAACAGTACAGAGCCAGCAGGTCATGTCCTCTACTTCAACAGACACAGCAAGAGCAAAGGCTCCTCTAACAAGAAGGGGAATAAGCCAGGGCTAGGGAGATGGCTCAGTTGGCAACATGCTTGTCTTGCAAGCATGAAGAATGAAACTCATGTTGAAAAAAAAAACAAAGCCAAGTTTGGGGTTATGTGATTGCAATCCCAGTGCTAAGAAGGCCTAGGCAGGTAGATGGCGGCTCTCTGGCCAGCCTGCCTAGCCTAGTTGTTGAACTCAAGGCCAATGAGTCTCAAACAAAAAACCCAGGGTGAAAGGTGTGACACCTGAGGTTGACCTCTGGCTCCTACACGCACTCCACACATATGTGCACCCATTTAACTATGCACACACATGTACACTTCCACACACATACGGGGTGAAACAAGCTAACACACCAAATATAGAACATATCTGGGGACAGAGGTTCCAGAACGAGAAAGGCAGCCAAATGATAAAGGAAACAGAGAGCCTCGTAGAGAGTGAGCCTTGTTCACCTGTGCCACCTGAGAGCCCCCGGGCACTGAGGCCTCCCTGGCACCACAGCACCCACCTTTCTGGAGGTGGCACACGCTGCGCTCAGTCATGATGCTGATCCACTTGGGAACGTCAGTTCCTTTCCTCTTCACCCCAGCATCATAGAGATCCTGTGAGAGATGCAGCCAACCGGGAAGTTACTCACACGACCCTGAGCAAGCGTTACTCCAAAGTCCATTCCGAGCAGCATGTGAACATGCCAGCCCACACAGAACATCTTAGAGTAGGCGTGCTTCAACTCCTGGGCTTCTTGGGGGTCACACTGAGCACAAAGCCCACTTCTAGCACTTATTAGAAATCGTTCTCTCATACCCAGAACTACATAGGATTTTAAGACTGAGGCACCTGATTTTGTCTGCAGCGTTTGTGACATGCTTTGAGATAACCCAACAGCTGACCCTCTAGGTGAGGCATACCTACCTCACAGCTATCTAAATCAGGTTTACGAGGAAGTGGCAGGCCTCTGTCACCTCCTCTGTCCCCACTGAGTGGAGCAGAGAGCCTTGCTATCCTGGTTGTCCCTACGCTGTTTAGCCCAGCTTCTCCACTAGCTTACTGTCAGGGCCTAACTTCCAATCAACCAAAGCCTGAATGAGCCAGCAGGAGCCGGGTACACATGGCTAATTAACTCCAGCATTACAAGTCTGGGTCCCAGCAAGTAGAAACAAACCTCATCTTCTCAGATGGGTTGAGGCTTAAAAGGTGCCATTACTCCCTTGTAAGGGACATTACTTAGCCATACCTCTCCCACGACTGTGAGGTGGGCTGGACCCATGGACTCACTTCTAATGATCAGAGTATGACAGTAGTGCCAGCATGACATTTGGGACTGGGCCATAAAAGCACGAGGGCGTCTGGGGTCACTCGCTCTAGGAAAGCCAGCCGCCATGTTGTTAGGACGTTGTCCTGGTGGAGGCCCATGTGGAGGAACACCAACATCTCTGGCCAGCAGTAAGTCACACATGAGCCACACAGGGAAGATCCCTTTGACCCAGCCGCACTCTCAGTAATTGCAGCTCTAACCAACCACTTGTCTACAACCAAATGAAAGGCCTTGAGCCAGAACCATCTGGTCAACCCAGTCACCATCCCTACCCAGACAATCAAAGCGATAACAAATGTTACTCTGAGGTTATTCGCTGTATATAAAGAAATGGTCGTGTGGGATACAATGCTTCCCCCCCACCCCTTCCCTGCAAATGCACACACCATGTAAACTTCAGCCAAGAAGCTTGGCACATACCCGGGCATCTTGGTCAATCAGTTCGTAGTCAATGACTGAACCATCTTCTGCTCGTCTGCCCTACAGGGAAAGAACAAGAGGGACCGTCAGACCTAGCTCTTAGTACATTATGAAACTTGAGGTGTTTCCCCTCCAACTGAGGTGAGCCATAGCTTCATTCCTAAACAAACACCACCTACAATTTTTCACATGTTAATTTACACCAGGACAAGGAAGAGAGAAAACGGTCAGTGAAGGAAGTGGGCGCACTGTGTCTCACCATCATTAGCCATCCCTGGGTACCCAGCACTGAGTAAGCATCTTACAGGATTCCCTGACCCACACCGCAGAGAAGCCGAAGCTCTTTAAGGCTCTTCCCTCAAACTGTGCATAGTGCTGACACTCATGGCGGCTGAGAGTGCCATGGCGACGTGACGTGCAAACAACGGGAAAACTCTTGAAGTAAACAGGAAGCTCAGTCAGGAATAACAGGATGGGACCTGAGCTAAACCCTCGGGGGCCAGTGGCATGGTGGCGGGGTGGGACACTGCACGAGACAGGCAAAAGTGGAACAGGCCTACAGGTGAGTGACACGCCGCCCAGGGGGATCACAGAGCAGAAGGACAGAATCACAGTGATGAAGATGAGGACTGACGGGCCCCGGGTGAGGGAGGTGGGGCTTTCTGGAAGGGTGCAGCGGCAATGGGTTTTAGTCAAAGAAGCAAAATGATGCCAGTGGATTCTAAAAAGACCCCGAGACTGTGGTGCCCAGAGAGGGGCAAATGAAGACAGGAGAGTCATGGAGGTGAAGGTGAGCCAGGCTGCAGCGCAAGCCTCAGTCATTTGCCACAGGGCTCCCTGAGAGAAGAGTCCCCTTCCCTTGACAGGCAGGCGTCCAGGTGCCAGGGAGCCAGAACTAGATTCCTGGGAGACACACCTTAATGTGCTAACATTAGCGAAAGAGCCCACAAAGACCTACACACATTCCAAAGGAATATGAAGGCAACATTTGTACACACACACACACAAAGTAAAAGGTAGAAGAAATAAGGTCACTTTAATGGGTATGGTGTGGCCACAGATAGAGGCAATGTGACCTTCCTTAAAGTCACTCAGTGCAGGTTAGCACAGAAATCCAGGCCAGAACTTGGGAGCTGCCCACCTCCCACCCCAGCCCCAGAGTCCAGTTGTCCACACGGTTCTGCAGGATAAGAAATCCTATTAACAAATATGACAACTCTGCAGCGACAGGAATGCAACGGATTTAGTTAATTCCCTCCCCAGTAGAGAAGGAGCTGTGCCTGCCGAGGAAGAAAGCAAAGGAGGGGGGAGAGGAAAGAGAGAGAGAGACCAACCTTTGCAAGGGCAACCATCAGCTTTCGGAAGTCGCCAGATGTGTCAGAAATGATGTCCTTCTCCAGATCTGTCTTGTACACTGAGGAGACAACGCATCTGGCTTGATGTTTCCCGCTGGTATATGCAATCCACCCCAACTATCTGTCACCTACCAGGCTTCAAAAAGTAGGCACTGTTGTGTTAGTGTGGAAAGAGCCCTATTCCTGAGTCGCCAACTGAGGATGAAGTCTCTAGAGGAATGTTCACTCCCACGAGATCAGAGCTGGGGTGAGCGTCAGTGCCAACAGACAGACAGGTCTAAATCCAACCGGAAGTGCTAGGGCCCTCCTTAATCAGCCACCTCTTTTCTAATTAACATACCGTTTCCCAGGCTGGTGAGGTGGCTCAGTGTTAAAAGGGCCGGCCACACCTGATGACCTGAGTTCTATCCTCTGGACCCCTGACAGTAGCAGGATAGCATCAGCTGCTTTGGGGGCTGTCCTCGGACTTCTCTAAGTTTACATAACGTGGCAACTGTGTGCTTGTAATCCCAGCGGCGGGGAGGCAGACACCGGGGCACCCCTGGATCTCGCTGGCCAGCCAGCCTAGCCTAATCGGTGAGCTCCAGGTTTAGCGAAAGGCTTGTCGAAAAAGAAGGTGGATGGCTCCTGAAAATAATACCTGAGGTTGACCCTTATCTTCATACTCATGCATGGCATTCACACACACACACACACACACACACACACACACACACACACACGCAAGCACGCATGCACACTCACTCATGATCACAAAGGGCAAAGTATCTGGGCTGAAAGGATGGATGTCAAGAACAGGCCACTCACTTTCCTTATACACTCTGTTAATCTCCTGCAGCTCCTGGTTGGTTCTTGAGCAGATGATCTCGATGAGGGAGTCCTCATCAGTCCCCAGGCCCTGCGAAGCAAGAGGCCCAGACGTGAGCAGCCTTCCTCCCCTTAGCCTACCCCACTGGCCTCCATCACTGCAAGCACAAAGCTCCCTTCTCTCTCCTTGCTAAAGCCCTCCCGAGGAGCCTGTGCTCTGCTCCTTAAGCACTAAATAAGGCTGGTTTTTTGGTCACATCGCCACATCCCAAGATGGTATAAGTGGCAGGTCTCTGTTCAACTACGTTTAAAAAGTGACTGAGAAGAGACAGCCTTAGACTATCTCTCAGTGCTGGAGGAGGCTGCGGGACTCCTGCCTGCTGTTTGTCTGGTTAGTTTCTACCACTGACACCCGCTCTTTTAATACACAGGAAATAGTTGTCTTCATCGCATAAGAAATGGTATGTGGCCACTGTCAGGCAGCTGCTGGAGATTAGAGCACCTACTTAGCAGAGAAAGGTGCTGTTGGGATAAAAATTAGCCTCTCTTCTTTGAAACTCAAAAATGGCTTAATGTCTAAAGAAAAAAATGCATCCTGCTACTTCCATTTTTGCTTGATTACTCTGCACTTTGGAAGTATTTTAGTGAAGGAAAAGGAAATAACAAAAGTGCCAAATAAGCCTAGATGCCAGCACTTTATTAGGAAGTGAGAGTTTAAAGAGTGAGATATTCGGGTTGGATATGTACACTTTTGAGCATGCTGGAGAGCTTGAAACGACTCAGTGAAACATGTATTTCAAAGCTGGCTTCCTGATCAAAGTCGAGACTTAATAACCAGGGTCCTCCAGTACGAGAATAGAGAGGTACCACTTTGAACTAAGTAGAATTACAACTGTTTAAAATGTAAATCAATTATAAGGTGTTAATACAATAAGAAAGAGACTTATCCACATGAAAAGTGTGTCAGCTATTAATTAAACTTATTAGAGTGTATATGCCCCTTTAAAAATGTGCCTTGCATAATCTAAGCTAAGCCCCGGGTTAACGGTTAATTTTGAATTTTAGTCTTAATCTAATCTCGTACTCTTCTCGCAGAGATTTTTAACCATGATTTTTCACAGGTTCCAACAGCCCCTCCCCAATTCTTCCCCTGTTGCAGCACTCTGAGTCTCTGAAGGGGTGTTCTGAGAGGACCATGGAGCATCTTAGAATATCTCCAGAGAGAGGCAGTTTTCTTCAAAGGTGACAGAGATGTAGGGCGGCACTAAGTTCTGTGCCCGGAGGAAAGTGAGAGGAGCACACCAGCCCTCCTTCCATCACCCGCAGAGCCGACAATTCTAATAGGGTCTTATCTCTGCTTTCAAAGGTGACCTTGGCAATTTCTAAAATTTCCCCAAGCCTTCCACAGCTTCCCCACGATTCTTATCACAAAAGCGACTTCTCCTGTGACATGCAGCAAGACACTGCCACTGGTGTTGTCCGAAGTGAAAACCGATTTTTTTTTTTTTTTAAGAAGGCATCATTTTTGTTAACATCGCCTCAAGATTTGTGTATTTCAGAAGGGTCACCCAACCGTGATAGCTAATGGAAGAGCTGGCGTCAGGTCAAAGATGGCACAGTTAAAGCACCTTTCGCTGGGTTCAGTTCCTCAAGATTAGTGGAGTGACTGGCAGCTCACACAGGCCTGCTTCAAGTCAATAATACCTAATAATAGATACCAGTGAAATCACTTGAATCACAGCTAAGTAGATTCCTCACAAAAATAAGATGAACCGATCTAAATGTTGATAGTTAAAGAAACCCAGGAAAAAAAATTGGCTCACACATGGCCCCAGTGGTGCTAATCTCCAGTATGTTTCCGTCATCAAGCTGTGTTGACATGAAACTACTTTTATTCTTTTTCTTTCTTTCTTTCTTCTTTTCTTTCTTCCTTCTTTCTTTTTTCTTTCCTTTCTTTCTTCCTTCCTTTCTTTCTTTCTTTTTCCTTCCTTCCTTCCTTCCTTCCTTCCTTCCTTCCTTCCTTCCTTTCTTTCTTTCTTTCTTTCTTTCTTTCTTTCTTTCTTTCTTTCTTTCTTTCTTTCTTTCTTTCTTCTTTCCTTCCCTTCTTCCTTCCTTTCTTTTTTCTCTCTTTCTTTCTTCTTTCCTTCCTTTACTTCTTCTTTCTTTTTTAGACAAGGTCTCATGTGGCCAAAGAAGTCTGAATTTCCATCCCCCCTGCTTCCACCTCTGGAGTGGGGTTATTAGCCTGCACCCCATTCCTACTTTGACCCGGCACCAGTCTTCTTGCTATCTCCCCTGCAGTACAGCCTGCCTAGGACACTCGACACAAGCCTGCCCCAATACACCCAGTGCCGTTTGAACTACGCTGAAGAACTAAAGAAACAGAGGTCTAACAGGTCCCGCAGTGGCTGTGGTGACACCCTGTGCGTGAAGGGGAACACACTCATTCCCAGTGTGTTCTGGAGAAAGGGTGACAGCCTGTGTTGTGTGTGACACACGGCTTCTCCTAACTGCAGATGCCTTACCAACCTGCACCAGCAGAGGGCAGCATCCGATTGGCCAACGTGCCACAAGCACACAGAAAAGTGGCTCTGAGCTTTGCCGCGTCCGGACATTTCTTTATCTCTTGCATTTAAGTAATATTGTGTAGCTTAGCTGGCCACAAAATCCAAAGGTGCTTCTAAGCTAGAATTTGCTAATTTAACCTCAAATCCCATGTTCAAAATAACCCTGTAAAATCAAAACTTAGATAGCCGTATCATGTCTTGAGGAAACGTCCCATCGAATCCAGGTGCCATTTCCAACCTGCAGTCGGCCCCACCTGCACTACACTGCTGATTTTTGAACCAGATCAGAAATTTGGCCCAGGACTGGATGGGGAGTGGGGTGAGGAGAGTCTGAGAAAGCAGCAGCCAGGAGGGCATGGGCGGAATCTGCAAGCTTTGCTGAACAAAAGCTGTTTCTCTTTCTCCTTAAGACCACACATATCCTCCTTAAAGAGGAAGTGTAATCAGGGAAGCAGTTTTCCCAAAAGGCATTCCAATCGCCCAGGTGCCGAGACTGAGCAGCTGCTAACTGGCTTCTCAGCATCAGGAAATTTCTTTGCAGTCTTTAAAGGGAGAGATTGAAATATTTTTGGTTCAAATCCTGACAACTTATAGCATTGGTTGGGGGGGGGGGGATGGAAATGACTTCAAATAAGAATTCAACACAACTGACAATCACCTAATTACACTCAAAAGGCTGTAATTCCCAAACATTAATGGGCAGGCTGACAGATGACATCCCACATGTGTTTACCTTCATGGAAGCTTTCAGTTCAGAAGCATCGTACTGGGCAGGTGTCTTCAATAGGCCCAAAATCACCGTCTCCAGGTGGCCAGATAAGGCTGACTTCAGCGCTGACGGTAGCTCCTGCAAAAATGGAGATGTGTTAAGAGCCACACTTGTGACCAATATCCACTCTAAAACCAGTGAGTCGGAAATGAGATGGCTCTGTCTAAAGGGCAGGCTGTGAGTCTTTGACTGGTCTGTGGTCTGGGGAGAGCTTCCTCCTTTCCATTCCCTTCATCCCACAGGAGGGCAGGAACCACATGCTAACTACACCCATTAACATCCAGGCTGGCCACTAGACAGAAAGCAGTGTAGCATACTTCCCAGAGAGAGAGAGAGAGAGAGAGAGAGAGAGAGAGAGAGAGAGAGAGAACTAAGAGTGGAACTTCGGGTTACAGCAGGGACACCCTGTGGGAGACAGGGCACTTTTCAAGGTCAAAGTAAAGATAAAAATGAAGTGAGGTAGAACAAGGGAGTCCTCCAGAGTCCTCCTCAGTCCTTCTGAGATCCCAAGGAAGGCATCTACGGTGGGGCCTCTACGTATCCTGAGGAAGGAGGTAGACGCCTCTAGCAGGGCTGGGAGTGATGCCGAACCTTCCCTGTGCAAAGCATCGCCCCTCACAACGAGCCATCGCCTCCTCCAAATCAGGGTGGCCCCAATGAATAAGATGTGGACTCTAGTCCCTCAGAGCCCCCTTTTGGCTTCCTGGTGAATATATTTCTTCGGGGAGGCTCCTAACATTGTGAATACATGGTTTTAATAAAGTCAGAGGTCTAAGGCAGCACTCACGTATGCAATAGACAGATGTCTTTAATTCAGGGTAGCTCTTAAAGACGTTTCCTCCATGACTGGACTCATACCAGCCATGGGTAGGGACTGGGACTGGGCTACAGTTGAACTGAGCTGCAATTGTTTCTCGTGTGTGTGTGTGTGTGTGTGTGTGTGTGTGTGTGTTATGTGCACGTGTGGGCATGTGTGAAAATGCACGTGTGTAAAGGACACAAGGACAAACTTAGGTATCATTCCTCAGGTTCTCTCCCAATTTCTGTTTGAGAAAGGGTCTTTCATTGGACCTGTAGGCTAGCTGGCTGATCATTTCTAGGATCCAGCTGTCCCTGCCTGGAAAGGCGACATGCAATCTGCTTTAGAGACGCTCTTCTAGAGCTCACAGGTGTCACAAATGTCAGCACTGATGTGACCCTGAAGAAGCACTCAGAACAGCCCATTCACCTTCTTTCTCTGGCTTCTGATGTCCGAAACAGGCATGAGATGTAGGAGAATCTTTCCAAAACAACACATCCCAATTATAACACCAGCTTTCCAAATTGGAACCCTGAGGTTAAGTGATTTCCAGCTTAGTCTGTCCACCCTTCACACTCCCCACCACCATCTCTGCTCTAACCTCAAAGGACATTCTGGGCACCTACTGGATTTTTCCACTTTGACTTCCATGGCTCAGAATGTCCAATCTAGGACTTGGGTCAAAAAAACACCCCCAGAAGGGATTAACAAAAGAACAGTCGTTCTCCACATAGAGAGACCTCACGTTTAGCACTGGTTTGAATTGTGTGAAGCATAAAACCCAGATTTCCTTCCTCCTCGAGGCCTGCTTTTACTAGCTGCACTAGGATCTGCAGCTCACTGCCCGGGCAGGGTCGGTCTGTATCCCTCCAGATCAGTGGTACTCAACCTTCCTGATGCTGCAATCCTTTAACGCACGCAGTTTCTCATGTTGTGCTGGCCCCAACCACAAAATTATTTTTGTTGCTACTTCATAATTGTAACTTTGCTACTGTTGTGAATCATAATATAAATATCTGTGTTTTCCCAATGGTCTTAGGTGACCCCTGTGAAAAGACCCCCCCCCCAAAGGAGTCAGACCCACAGATTGAAAATCACGGCTCTAGGCTACATCTTGACAACCAATGCACCTGCTAGGACCTGTCCTTCAGAAATTACCTCAAGCAATTGTAGCGTCTCTCTGTGGCAATCATCCTGGGCCATCAAGAGTCATCAGGGCAGCAGACTGTCCCTAGCACATGGCCATATGTGTATCTGTTGACCCTTCTCGAAACTCTGATAATATCTTTACTCCAACAGGCTATGAAGGCTCTGTGCTCTCCAGCTATCTAACGTGGAATCACGCTCTGTTTGTATGCATGCCCAGTTCTGAGACCACGCTGAATGAGCAGTTGTACCCTACTGTCCAAAGTGCTGCTCCTCCTGTTCCCACAGGAACTTGGCTCTCCCAGCTCTCAGATCCTCTGGGAAAGCTAGAGACATAAAACCCTCCCTTCTGTGCCTCCCTGAGGAAGATTAATACAAGTCTAGAGAAGAAAGGATTTTAATGCACATGGGATGAAGGGAGCCAGCTGCTTTCCCATTTATGTCCTTTCCAACCACTTCAGAGCAAGGAGCAGGGAGCTACAGCCAGGCTTGACCTGTAACTCCCAGGACCTGGTGGTCACGTCACCTCCAGGAACACAGAGTCTCTCCCGGCATCCTTTCAGGTCCCCTCCACTGGGGCTGGAAGCCTCCAGTCAGTCGGGAGCTGGATGAAACCACCCTGATGGCCCCGTCCGAGAATAAATTGAGAGCTTTTAATATCAAAAAGTTAAAAACTAAGTAGCACATCCTTAAAAATAAAATTTCCTACAGCTGTGTCAAAACAAGGTGAAGAAATGGGGGGGGGGCTGCTTTTAACCACCAGTAGACCAGCAAAGGAAAAAAAAAAAAAACCACAAACACTCCCTAAATAGGGAGGCTGCTGAGGATAGCAAGGTGGACTTCAGGCAAGCTTCAGGCAAGCCCAAGCCTGCAACAATTTGAAGAAAGAAAACGTGTGTGGGGGGTATATATGTTCATGTGCATACATGTGTTTACATGTAGAGGTTGATGTTTGCTTCTTTCCTCAATTGAGCTCCATCTAATTTTTGAGACAGGGTCTCTCACTGAACTGAGAGCCTGGGAATCTGGAATCCGCCTGTTTAGACTCGCCAGCGCTGCGCTCACACCGACTTAGCTTGTTTTACATGGACGCTGGGGATTGAACCCAGGTCCTCACGCTTGTGTGACAAGCGCTTTACCAACTAAGCTGTCTCCGAAGCCCCTCGGGGCAAGGGAAAAGAACCTGTTAGGATTCTTGCCCAGTGGAGGAAACTATCCTAAAACTAAGTTCAAAACATCTGATGGAGAAGCATGAGAAGCCATCAGAGGAGGCAAGCTGCTCCCTCTAAAGTACTGAGCACAGTACCCAACACACGGAAGCACATAATGAGGGGTGCATGCCGTGGCCTGTTCCAGAGCTCACATGCTCCGGGTGTTGCCTTTATCTTCCAGCTCCCACATGTGTGAGTAGCAACTCTCACAAGGACATAAGAGGGAACCTTGGGCATTCAAGGGTTCCAGAAGGCTCTTTTCCGTGAAAGAAGGGCCACAACTCACAAAAAGAAAAAGTACTGTTGGACAGGGGTTGGGGAATGGCTCAGCAGGTAATGGATGCTAGATGTAAGAAGGCCAGATGTGGTAGCACACATCTCTAACGCCAACATTTCCGTGACAAGATGGGAGGCGAAGACTCAGAGCTCTCTGAATTAGCAAGTCTGGTTGTCCAGGGGGCCCAGGAATCCTCCTGTTTAGACTCCCCAGCACTGAATCACAAGGATGCTTCAGGGCCTGCCACCTTGGGGAATGCAGGTCAACATAAACAAGGGACGGACACACACACTTATTAATGAACAGGCAATATCTGAGCACATCGGTTCGGCAAGGCCTGCCCTCCACCCTAAGATCCCAGTACCTTTTTGGTCCTTCTCTGATAGGCGAAAGCAATGTCCTGCCTCTGCGCATTGCTGCGGTTCGTCAGGATGTTGACGATGGTGACCTCGTCCACTCCTGTGGAGAACGAGGTTGTGAACAGTTACCCCACCACACACTCTGAGACTTTACATCCATATATTCTTTTCCAAATTCAACAATAGGCTGTCACAGCCAGCTCTTCCCTCTTCCCAACCCAACACAGACACCCTCATTTCCCTCTTTCCCAGAAAGCCTTAGACCTCCAGCCTCAACCCTTCAAAGATTGCACTTAAAAAGCTATTTTATTCATGAACTGGTTTCCAAAATCAACAGTGGAAGGTGCATGTGTGTGGAATGCTGGTAGTCAGACAGAACGAATAATAAAGACTTCAGAGGAGTTTAACGGAAGGTCCTCAAAATGCCAGTTAACTGGAGAATTAATAGGCAGAAACTTCAGAATGAATTAATAAAGACAATTATTTATATTTATTGCAAGATTACGGCTGTATAAATGGCTAGGTGTAATTTTTATAATCATACCAGCTGTCATGACAAATGAGTCAGGCTTAATATGGCAGTTATGTTTTAATAGCTAATTGATTAATAGAACCACACTTATTGAAGACGAGATTGTCTCACAAGGAAAATACACATCCTGTGCTTTCAATCTTCAATAGGTGACTTTAATAATCAATTTTACAACTGTATTAAAAAAGAGTAAGTGTTTTAATCTAAATTAAATCTAAATTGGGAGTTTTGAAGTGCCACCCAAATGTTTCAGTGCCCATTTTAATTGGAACATGTGTATATACAAAGATAAGCGAGGCCTAGTAGTGTCTGAAAGTTTCCCATTTTCTCTCAGAATTATTCCTCACATGTCATTTAACTCGGGAGAGCTCTGCTTTGAGGATTCAGGTGGCGAGAGGGCTTTCTCCTGCCCGACTATGAACTGTGTTTAATAAAATAGAAAGACTTTGCCGTAACTGGGAAGGTAATTCTGGAGTCTCTGAGCACACAAGGTCACTTACAGAGTGCACACAGCGTGTCTTACAGTCAGAAGCATCGAAGCAGTAAGAGCACAGAGGAGTGATGTTTGAGGCCAAAACAATGAAAAGAGATACTTCACGCGCATTTAGAAAGTTAGGATTTCTGGGCATAAGAATAAAGATGGTTTAACATTTTTATATACTCATTTTAAAGTGACATCACACCAATAAACATACTGACACATTCACAAATGCCTATAACTTAGATTTTAGAGTAGTGAGTGTAAAGAAGCCCTATTGCTAGACCCTGGGTAGGCTCTGCAGATGCTAATGTCACCCTTGTATGTCCCATAAGGGGCTGATTGAATACTCTTTTAGGGCTGGGTGGTGGTGGTGCATGTCTTTAATCCCAGCACTTGGGAGGCAGAGGCAGACAGATCTCTGTGAGGCTGAGGACAACCTGGTCTATAGAGTGAGTTCCAAGACAACCAGGGCAACAGAGAGGTAACCTTGTCTCTAAAACCAAAAAAAAAAAAAACAAAAAAACCAAAAAACAAAAAACAAAAAACCCCAGCAACAACAAAAGAGAATATGTATCTGTGTGAGAGACTGTATCTGGAATCATATTTATCAAAGTCTTATCAGTGATTATCTGAGGGTGAGGTGACTAGAAAAATTCATCATGAAGGCCATAAAGGGGGGAGGGGAAAGGTTGGAATAGATGGTGGCAACTGCCCAGTCCTTGAACTAGAATCAACCAGTCACCATGGTTCAGAAGACACTGAGCAGGATCTATAACCTCACACTTAGGAGGCTGATGCAGGAGAATTGCAGGTTTGGAGTCAGCCTAAGTCATACAGCAAGGCTTTCAAGCACAAACTATGACCCCCAGCTTCCAGCCAACACAAGAGTATCCCACATTTGTTTCAGCGGCCCTAGATCCAGTTAGCTGAACTGGAGTTCAGTCTACTCTTCGGGAACCCCCTGGAAGGGGCATGGGCCTCATCTAGGAGGCAGCACCAGCCACAGTCCAAAGGAATAGAAGGATATCTTTCCTACATTATTTACCAAGCAAGCAGACTGCTGAGATGCAGGGTCTAACCTGCTGGCACTCTGCAAGTGAATACCCATGCTAATACCAGTCACTGAAGGGAAACTGAATGGAGACTGTCAATAAGTGGGCAGCCCCAGACCCTGAACCCTCATCTGAATCACTGCTGTGTCACAGGACACATTGCCTGTGTGTCTCAAGCTGACCTCAAGAAGGCCACAAATCTAGCTCAAGGCACGTAAGGCATAGCCTTGCTGAGACACTGGACTATCCATGGATGATATTATCGTTAGACCACCGTTGCTTCTCCTTGACCTGATGCCCCAGTGGGTGAAACAGTTTATTCCTGTGAGAAACCATTCAGCATGGGTTAAAGCTGCAGAGATCAATGGAGGTGGCCCAAACTCAGCCACCTAGGTGGTCACTGCAATCAATACTGACGGCCAGGTGCTTTCTCAAGGTTGAGTTCCAGAAGCCTAGAGAAAAAGGCTGCATGTCCCTGGAACGGGTTCTTTCAAAGGTCTCACTTCACACCAGGAAGGATCGGGCTTGGGAAAAGAGTCTGGAATCTAGAAGAAATGGTGGGCTAGATGAAAGCTTTTGGAGCTCCAGCAGCCAGAGCAGGAGTTGTGAACAGCTTGACGGGGGTATCAGGAACCAAACTTGGGTCCTCTGCAAGGGCAGTAAGCTTTCTTAACCACTGAGCCCCACTCAGGTGATCTTTGAGCCCCGCTCAGGTGATCTTTTAAAACTTTATCAAAGAGACAGAAACCCTACTGAAGTTGAAGCTGCATATGGCTGAAAAAGATGCATACATTTGGCTCTGGGTGAGAAGATAGCACATGGCTACAGGCTCAAGGTTAAGTACATTTTCCTTGGATGGAAATGGTTAGCTAGATCTAATTGTCCACATATTCTCAACTTTCCAACTAAGAACATGGGAGTGGTCAGCCATTGTTGTAAGTTCCAGCCACCTGAAGAAGGGCTTTGCTAATTAACAGCTCTAAGAAGGCATGGCTGACAGCTGGGCTCCAGCGGGTGACTGGAGAGGGGGGGGGGTGTCTGGGTCTTTTCAACCACCCACCACCTTTTTCAAGAACTAAAAAGTTTCAAGTGTTGGCTGAATCCAAACCCCCAAAGCTGGCCCCCAGCCCTCCTCCTCTCTGTGGGTTGAAATTCCAAGTCTGCTCTGTACTCCAGCATTCCACGGAAAGTGCGTGTCTCCACTGTCCGTGGCAAGGAACCAAGAACCGTTTGGAACAGGATGCTGACTCACAGCGGCAGAGAGACATGCTGACTGCACAGAGAGTGGATTTCATTTGTCTGAGGAGGGCTCAAGAGGCCTCAGGGCGGGAGCTGTCTGGTTGGAAGGGAAAGGAAATTTGCCTTATCTGTTTGGGAGGGGGGGGGCGTTGGGACTACAGCTCGGGTTGCCCGATATCTTGGTATTTTGGGCTTAGAAGAAACCATCTGTCATTACGATAGTGTCTGAAGTATGCCCAACAGAGGACTGGGCCAGGGACCCACGGTTACCATGACAGTTAATATTACCAACCTGACAAGATCTAAAATCACCCAGGAGACAAATGTCTAGGCATGACTGTGAAGGACGGCTGAGAGAGGGCTGACTGAGATGGGAGGCCCATGGCCACTGTGGGCAGGAGCATCCTGTAGGCCTGGGCTGTGTAGCACGGAGAGAGCCAGCTGAGCGCCAGCGCTCACCTCTTCCTGCTTCGCAGCTGTGGATGCTAGTGAAGCTACCCTACACTCCCGCTGCCATACCTTCCTCACCATGGCGAACTATGTGCTCCGTTTGTGAGCCAGAATAAAGCTTCTCCCCCTTAATTGCTTTTTTTGTTTTGTGTGTGTGTAGGGGGGGTGTACTTTGACAGGAGGCCTCTGCAAAGGCAGCAGCAGAGGCTGGAACTCAGGACTGTGTGACCTGAGTTGGGGCATAATGCTTCTGTCTCCACACCCGGCTTTCACATATGTAAAACAGGGACCACTGTTGACATTTACTCTTCTAGAACACAGAAAGACTGAACGAATGATAGGAGGCAAGTCCTTCCCTCGGCCTCTCTGCCGCTGACCCAGCCCCTGCCTGGATTCAATTATTGGCCTATGAAAATACAGGGCAGAGAGAGGACAGGCCCATGTTTGCTAATCGCTCCCATGAGACTAACTGTTCAGTTTCAGTGTAAACTATAGAAGCTCAGAGTGCTGGGAGAGAAATTGTATTGTATGCACAGGGTAGGCGCTGAGGAGCATGAAGCTTCTGACAGAGGTTGTATAGCTGAGGGACATGGACCCAGTTCAAGGATAGCCTTGCTCAGCTAAGTACCCAAGAAGGTCTTTAGCCCAGAGTTCAAACTTCTGTTCCCATTCTGTTCTGATGTCTCCTCGGCTAAGTTTCTTAGAAAGGACCTAGGGCCTATCAACATGAGATGCATTCATAATCTGGAGCCCAGAGCTGGGGACAGAGCTCAGTAGGTAGAAGGCTAGTCTACATGCACGAAGTCCTGAGTTTGGAAGTAGCACCACACCCTGGGTGTCAGGGTGCATACCTGTAATCCTAGCACTTGGGAGGTAGAAACCAGGACTAGAAACTTAAAGTCATCCTTGGATATATAGCAAGTTCTGAAATACAAGAGACTCACTTAAAAACAAACAAAAAACTCTCTTCTAATTCTTAGAGAATAATCTAGTGTGTTTCTAAAATTCCATGTAGTACCAGCAGGAAAACATGGAAAAGTAAATCCAATCAGAAGGAGAGTAACACATGTGAAATGCGGGCACCTTTTTATGTCCTGCTACTCCAACGACCTCGTGGAACAGGAAAGAAAAACCTGAACAGCTGCTACAGAAACCAGCAGACTCACCCTTCACTCAAGCCAGATAACAATCTAGTTTCTTCGGCTGTTCCTGGGCGAAACTGGTATTTGGATCTCCTCAGTGGAAAAGAAAGGGCAGTTCTTACAAAGAAGAAAGGGCTGAGGAGAGGTAGCCAAAGAAGGCTGATGCCAGCAATGAAAGAGCCCTGGGGCCCTCCCCCATGTTTCATAGCCGCCTGGATACCTACACTGCTATGCAGACCGCACCCTTAGAGGGGTAAGCTGCCATGGGGACTTAAAGCAGCTGCAGCTGTGACCCCTCCCGGGCCTTGTCTGTCTCTGGGAATAGCTGTAAAATGAGGGCTGGCGCGGCAGTGAGTGACCCTGACCTCCAAGAGAGAGGCCTCTGCAAAGGGAAGAGCGGATGGGTTCTCTCTAGCAGAATGAGATGGCCCCGGGCCAATGAGTTACGAAGGCCTTCCTCAAGGGCTATGCCCCACAGCAGCAGGGTTTCCTCTCCCTGCCACCCCAATCCCCTGGTGCCCTCCAGACAGTACACTCTCGTGATTGCTGCACGGGGCTGCTTGCACCCACCTCCAGGTGCGCAAGTGAAACCAAAATGGCCTGTCCTGCCTCACCGTCCAGTGCATAGGACAGTGGCCTTGCAGCCTTGCTGGGGAATCTTAGGAGGTTCTATTTTCAAACTTAAGAGGAAAGAAGTGCAGAAACTCACTTCTATAGTTGGGCTTGCTCGTGAGGAGGGGGGAGGAGGGGCCTCACCCTTCCGGAGAACACAAACACTGCTCAAATCAAAACTGGCGAGAATAGAGCAACTCCGGGCCCTCCCCTCTGCAGGCGCCAAAGCTGCTCCGATTCATTGGCACCAGCGCTAACTCCAGGGCCGTGCTGCTGCTAATTACCATCTATTTCATGGAGTTGAGATTCATCCTTTTCTAATTTAGCTGACTTTCCTTTCTAGTTATTTGGACCCATATGGTAAACCATCCCCAGCTGTGTTGAACACTTGGAGTATATATTTAACCCGAGGCCAATCTAGACCAAGAGACTCCTACAGATCAAGCCTCAGAAACCTCTTGTTAATTAAGCAATATTACTACTTTTGCATGGCTGAACTCAGCTTCTAACTAGACGCAAATTAACGTAAGGTGTTGCACGGTCTACTTCAGGCCAGAGAGTAACCACGTGGCAACCACGCTCTGGGTGCAGGTATTGCAAGGAAGACATATTCCACCTCCCTCTGACCAGAAACAAGGCTGGATCAAGAGAGTGAGTTAAATTCATCTGCTGAATGTGGATCAAAGCTCTTGGGGACTCTTCACTCTTCTGGGCAACACCCAAACTCTGTAACGAATCTTTGCTGCCCATCCCGAAAATGCGTCTGTGCTCCCTCTGTGCCCTAAGGCCTGTGCATCTTCTGAATACTATGTGGGTTTTACCTCCTTACGCTGTCTCATGGTCCTAGGCATTTTTAAAAGGTTAAGAAATAAAAGCACATTAAGACGAGACAGATCTAGAAGTTAATGAATATAGCAGTGTGACAAAAACTATGATGGAGGCATGAAGTGGGAACACAGGAGTCATTCGGTAATCGTCTCTACAAAGCTGTAATCCTAGTCATGAGGAGACAGGAGGAGGAGGATCAAGAGAGTAAGCTAGCCTGAGCTACATTGCAAGACCATGCCTGGGGGATGGGGAAGGAGGAGCATTGGAGTAGAGCCATGCTTGACAACTCTTAGGGAGAAAAAGCCACACACCCCTTGAGTAGCAAAGGTAGAGACACCATCTGCTTGGCAGTGGTTCTCAGCTTCCAAATGCTGTGACCCTTTAATGCAGTTCCTCATGTTGTGGTGACCCCCAACCATAAAGTTATCTCGCTGATACTTCATAACTGTAACTTTGCTACTGTTATACGTTGTAATGCAAATATCTGATATGCAGGATATCTGATATGCGACCCCTTGTGGGCGGTCAAGGCCTACAGGTTGAGAACCACTGCCTGAAGAGCTCTGTGTGGAATAGGAGATGTAGTTAGAACAACAGAAGCAGCAGAGAAGCCCATTTAAAAAAAAAAAAAAAAAAAAAAAAAAGGAGCCACCATAATGTCCAAAGGTGCGCTCTCACAGGTACTGGAAGATGGGATGAAAAGGAGTTACTGGGTAGAGCCAGATCCTCTGACCTCAGACCAAGCTTCCTCCCATGCCCAGTCCTCGGGTTTCATGCCAATTATTGAGTTCCAGGCAGTGGACTCCTGGAACCTCCCCTCCTTGTGCTTTTTAGCCTGCTCACCTTACCAGCCCAGCCCACCTCCCCTGCATAAGATGTATGGTTACTAGGGAGCAGCAGCCTTCCTTCAGCCCCTGGTTTGTGTCTCAGTGAACACTCAAGGTTTAGCCTGTTTCCTTTGATGCCAGGATAGAGCTAGTTCCTAATGAAGCTGCTGAGGTGAAGGTGTTCCGGAATGTTTTAACCACTCAAGATTCCTGTCAGCTCATTACCTAAGTGGTGTGGCTTATCTAGAATAGCAGGGGCATGTTTTTAATAAGCTTGTCCGGCAATACATAACAATCATGGAAAATTTGGAAGACACAGAGACAATATATTGAAAGCAAGAATCAATGATTCATAATTTCATAATTCAGCTACCCATGCCAGCCTTTGTTTTTTTTCTCTTTTTGAGTAAAAAAAAATGTAACTGTCATAATAACATATAATATAGTCTATTTTATTGCCATTTTCTGCAGAACTGACTAGCTTAGAGTGAATAAATGAGCACATTAAATTGTCAATATTGATAGATAAACATCTGCAAAACACACTTAAAATAATACATGTTAAATATTTTACTGTAAAGAGCAACAAACTTAAGAAAACTGTTAGTCACAAAAACCACTGGGCACAAAAAGCAAATGACAGAGGGGTCCCAGCTGCAACCCTGAGCACTAATGCTGGGGCTTGGATGGGATAAAAGAAACAGGAAACAGGTGCCCTTGCTAATGCTGGACAACAACTGTGACAAGTATCCGATGACAACAGGATCAGACTGCTCGCTGGTTTTCATGCCTGGAAATGGTCTAAGTCAAGACAAAGGAATGATCTACTCCTAACAGCTGGGTGCTGTGACACAGGCTGGGGACGGGCAGAACTATGTTCAAATCTATGTAGGAACCACAGTCAAGACACGTGAGGCATGTTAACTAACCCTCAGCCGTGTCATATGCAAATAGGGAATGGCACAACATGACAGCCGAAATCAACCTGAAGGTCAACTGAGCCGGAAGCTTCAGAGCGGCTCAATGTAATACCTGCCCATGATGAACACCTAATAAATACTGGTGAAGACTGAGGATGGTGGTGGTGGTGGTGTCAGCCACTCCTGCCCACACAGAAATGTGGGAGTCATGTCTCGACCCTCAGGACTTTTCTTTGCTTGGCAACTACCGTATCTTTCTGCTGACTCGGGGAAGGTCTGGAAGTGTTTTTATTAGCATGCGAGTTTCAGCTGCGGCCAGAGTTCATCTGTGCAGTCTTTATATTCCAGTAGGCTGAGAGCTTTCTCACGCAGGGATAAAAAGCACCCTTTGTGCTAAGCTTGTAAGAGACACCATCTTTGTCAAGTGAGTTGATGATTAACTTCGGGGTGTTTTCTGCAAAAGCATGTGGAGAAACCACAAGAATCTAGGCATGCCCAAATGTGAAAGAGGAGTTGTTTTAGGAAAGTGGACCATATGGATTTGTGTGCTCGCATGCTCACACACAAGAATATGGTGCCTGAAGAGAGCATCCTAGACTCTGGAGCTGGAACCCCAGGTGGTTGTGAGGCCGCGCTCATGAGAAGATGACGAGTGGGTGGCCTACCTTTGGTCTTGACAGCCGTCTCGATGTTCAGGGCGTCTCTCTCTGCGTCAAAGTTGGTGTAGGGTTTGACTGACCCATAAGCACTTGGGGGTGTGGAGTGCTGAGATGAGAACACACATACAATCAAATAATGCATTACAAATCCTCTCACTGAGAGAACACTTCTGAAACCACATTTTGCACTCCCATCTCTCGTAATGCTTCTAACCATGCAGAGTAAATAGGTATCAACAGGCCATCTCATCAGCTGTCTTCTTTTTTTTTTTTTTTTAATAAGCAGGTTCATTTTGATACTGGAAATGCAGTGCTTATACCACACAGACAAAGGCCAGAATTCCATCTCCCAGCATCACATAAACTGGGCTTGGTAGGCCCATACCAATCCTAACACTCTGGAGGTAGTGGCAGGAGGATCAGAAGTTCAAAGTCATCCTTGGCAGAGGGCACCAAGCCAGGGATCTGGGACCACCAACTACTCAACTTTCTGAAGAGAGAGAAACTGGTCTGACAAGAATTTGAACTAAGTTAAAACTGTGGAAATGCCTGAAAGATGAGTGTGCGCTTACAACTGTTCACTGAAGGTCTGGGCTGCCCAGATCCCAACTCTTTAAACACTCCGTGCAGGGCGTGCCCCTCACGCATGAATACCTGAGTTTGACCCCTAGCAGGGACTAAGCAGGAATGGTAATTCTAGCTCTGGGGAGGTAGAGCCAGGAGGATCAGTTCAGAGTAATTCTCAGCTATGTGGTGAGTTTCAGGTTAGCCTGGGCTACAGGACGCCCTGGCCCCAAAATCAAACAAGCTAATGGGCAAGGCTCATCCCTGTGCCTCTGAGCTGTGCAAGGGAAGGGACTCTCTCCAACACTGTGCTGTGACCACCTTTGTGGCACCGAGGTGGGTGCCACATCCTCTTTACTGTGACAAGTTCCTGTCCCTCTCCCTTCCGCCTTATCAGAGCTCGCCTCGGCCTTCTCCAGGTTCCCCTGCCTACTGCTCTGCCTGGCACAGTTTCCTTATTGTCTTTTAAATGGTCCTTCCTTTCTGGATTCCTGTCAGAGCCTATGACTCTCCTGGGCCGATGGATGGGGATCCCTGTCCGCCCCCACCCCCAAGGATAATGGCCTGCTTCTCTATTCATTCTCTCTTCTACACATTTAACTTCTCTTCCTTTGAAATGTCCCTGCAGGGACAGGAGATCTGTGGGTGGTCCTGGACCCCTCACCACTGATCACTCCCCTAGGCACTGGCTCTTCACCCAGCAGTGGCCCATCACGGCCTCACCGGTACATGTGTCACACGACAATGGTCAACTTCAGAGCAGCTTCTGAAGAGTCAGTGGACTGTGGTGATGTCAGTGAGCTCCTCGCCCACAGGTCCCTGAGCCAGCCCAGCACCCACACCTTTGGGCTTTCTTAGTAGTGAAACGACACATGGAAGCAACCGAGATACACGTGCCTAAGTGTCCCTCAGGAGAAGCCGGAACTCTAAGTTCAGGGTCACCTATTAAATGGGGCCAAATGGCAAATCTGGCCTATGTTTATGGTTCTGAAACACAAATGCATTATCAAAGTTTGTCCTTGCCAAGTCTCACCACTTCTGGGCGTGGCCAACCTTGTGATGTAACATTACCATCTACAAAGTTCATTGTAGCAGAATTTTAGCAGAACCAGCATTATCTGGCATGAATCTGGAGTGATGACACCTAAGCTTTGCAGTAACCTTTTGCCAGCAATTGTTATCTGAGATTTTACTGGGTTCATATTTTGAAGGATTCTCGGAGCCTTTGTATAACTTGGTCTCCAGAGATGCTGGGCAAAACAGGAAGTCTAAGAAGTGCTTAGGTGATGGGTCTTTCAAGACAACCCCTAGATCAGATAAGAAGTTTTGGTATGCAGACATTGACTTGCTAAAGATGCTTTTTTTTTTTTGTGACAATTAAGAGAGCTTCTAAGAAGCAGTCAGGGTTCAGTCCCTCGGAGGCTGATCCCCGCTGCTAGCTGCTACCGAGGAGCCTAAATTCATCCTGCAAGGGCTCTCTTTTCTTGGTTCAGTCATTCTGTATAACCCAGACACTGATAGTCCATGCTTAAAAATGAGGTGACTGAGTTACAGAAATGAGGTCTCCTGGTACTTTAAGCAAGTTTCCAATTTTGTGGTGGCTCCTATCCATAGCTCTCTCAGGGTGCCTGTGGTCTACAGGGTTATAGGTTGAACACCAGTGGCTCAGGTAGGGGAATCCTCTGGGAAGATTGATAATGTGAGGCAGCATCAAGGAAATTTCAAGCGAAATGCCTTCTGGAAATGTTTTCTGTATTTGTCCTTGGTAGCTACAAAAAAAAAAAAAAAAAAAAAAAAAAAAAAAGGCGGGCAGGAATCTAAGGGAAATTTTGTTCTCCTTCGTGACTTATAGACAAGGGCAGACAGTTCGTCATGCATGCATGCCACACACGGCTTCACTGACCAAGCGGCACACCGTTGTCATATCAGTGAGCCAGAGAAAGGTGGGTGTGGTTCTGTGGTAGCTCCAGAAACAGAAAGAAGTGAATAATTGAATGCCTATAAAACTCATTTGTCTGAAAATTAAGTTATTAGGTAACAAGTGATCTTTCCTTCCCTTAAAATATTGGGCAATAACAGGACATTTTCTGGTTTAGCTAGTTTAGTCCCATCTCTCCATACAGGGAAACGTGTAATACCAGGGTAAAGTGACATCAAGAGATAACTGAAAGGCTCTCTCACAAAACTTTTTTTTAAGGGTTTCATGTAGTCCAGGCTAGCCTCAAACTTGATATATAGCCAAGGGAGACTTAGAACTTTTATTCCTCCTGCCTCTATGTCCCAAGTGCTGAGATTACAAATGTGGACCAACACACCTGGTTTACAAAGAGCTGTGGATAGGAACTTACGGGTTCACACACACTGAGCTCGGCGTGTATTCTACCAACCTGCCCTAGCCACAGCCACAGCTACCTCTCATGAAACCTGACACCAAGAACAATCCTGTCATCAAAGGTATCAGATAAAGCCCATAGGAGAAACAAATTATGTAACAACAAGACTTGTCTAGGCCTTAACAGTAGGCCAGTTCCAAGAAGAGGAAAAATTTAAATGAAACAACAAAAAGACTTTAATATTACACACAATCTGTGTTCACACAGGCCCATTCATTTGCACATTAAGAGACACAGACAACAAAGAGGGTCTTGCACACAGTGACCCTAGCTGTCACCTGTCTTTTGGGTGTCTCTTTAAAAGACAAATTTTAATTCTGTGTTCCCTGATAGAAAAAAGAAAAACAAAATAAGACAACAAAAATCCCTATGATTAACTGCATAATTATATATTTTTAAAAAATACATACATTCTGGTTTATTTTGGAGAAAAGATTCCCCAAGAGTTAGAGATTAAAGACGGAAAGGCAGAGGCTTCTGAGGTGCCCCCACTCTAACTGAGGAACTACCATTGTGAATGTTATTTTGAGAGACACTTTTCTTTGAAATGTGGTCATTAGTAGGTTGTCCATAGTCCAGAGGAAGCAGACTGACTCATGTACGTATGGCCAGCACTAACCGGACTCAGTGGGTTAAGAGGAAAAAGAAGGAAAAGAAGAAGAAGAAGAAGAAGAAGAAGAAGAAGAAGAAGAAGAAGAAGAAGAAGAAGAAGAAGAAGAAGAAGAAGAAGAAGAAGAAGAA
>NW_026595436.1:0-2946 GCF_907164565.1 Psammomys obesus | reverse complement strand
AAAAAAAAAAAAAAAAAAAAAAAAAAAAAAAAAAAAAAAAAAAAAAGCTGAGCATGATTCATGGAGATAACCTAGAACCCCTGCACAGATGCTGCCCATGGCAGTTCAGTGTCCAAGTGGGTTACATAGTAATGGGAATAGGGACTGTCTCTGACATGAACTGATTGGCCTGCTCTCTGATCACCTCCCCCTGAGGGGGGAGCAGCCTTACCAGGCCACAGAGGAAGACACTGTAGCTACTCCTGATGAGATCTGATAGACTAGGATCAGAAGGAAGGAAAAGAAGACCTCCCCTTTCAGTGGACTTGGGGAGGGGCATGCGTGAAGAAGGGGGAGGGAGGGTGGTATTGGGGAGGATGGTATTGCAGGTGTGTGAGTGTGTGAGCGCGCGCATACACACACACACACACACACACACACACTCACACACCTGCACACAAAGATAAGAAGAGTAACAACCAATTATTTCCCAGATGATTACAAGTTCTGGAATACACATACATAACAGTGTTTGGTACAAAGGGGACACACAATACATACTGGAAAATGGTCAGTGTTACCTGGAAATGTTACCAAAGTTATCACAACAAAAAACCAGATCTAATAGTAGTTCATTAATAAAGCTATTAAAAAACATAAACAATCCATGGATCACAACCTCCACAGGGGTTGCGCATCAGATATCCTTCATATCAGATATTTACATTGTGATTTCTAACAGTCGCAAAATTACAGTTATAATGTAGTAACAACTTTACGGTTGGGGTCACCATAACATGAATTACTCTGTCAAAGGGTAGCAGCATTAGGAAGGTTGAGAACCACCGTTCCAAAAGGATCAAAACTAATTAATAATCTTAACTATTGATCAACTAGCATTTCTGCTAGGCACATTTAGGAAAATGCTAAGCTCACAATATTATCTCCAGATAATAGACCTACAAAGCTGATGCTCATCAATGTGTCAATTTTCACAGCTATGTTAGAACTTACTTGATGCTAAGCTGAAACTGCAATTAATGCTAAAATGTATTGATTTTTAATAAATTATGTTCATTGTGTGTTTGCCTTCATGTATGTCAGTGCAGGACTTATGTGCCTCGTGCCCATGGGGACCAGAAAAGGACACTGCACCTCTTAGAAGTGGAGTTATAGATGATTGTGAACTGCCATGTGGGTGCTGGGAAAAGAAACCCACATCCTGTGCAAGAGCAGTAAGTGCTCTTGACCACTGAACCATCTCTCCAGCCCCCAAGGTACTGAGTATATGAACAGCTGTGCTATGATGGCACAAGGTGAAGAACCACAACTACTTAAAGAATAAAGATTTCTTCTATGTACTTCAAATTTCCTAGTTCCTGCTCCTCACACAGATTTCACTCAGCAGTCACATCAGCTAAATTCATTTTACTTACTGTTACAGACTTCAGATACTTTGAGTTTTAACCCAACTTGTGAACTTTCTAATGGGTAAACGTAGGTTTTATCTTCAACCCTTCTACTATCTATGGGCCTTTCCTCAGAGGCTGTTGTACCCATTTCACATGGTAAGTAAGTTACATTCTACCAAATGAAGCAGGTGCTGACTGACCTGCAAGCCACTGCTTCAACTTCTAGTGATGCACTGATAAAACCTTCCACTTTCCAACCCCCCCCATCTGCTATTCAGCAGACCTTCTGTCTTAACTGTAATCTGTCTACAAACTTACTCGTTAACCTGTTGATTCCTTTACAATCATTCCAAACTTTATCTTCTTTACTCATGTGCAGCTGCATGCTCAGCTTCTGATATACTGCTGGTATTGCCTGGAGAAACACTACTGGTAACTTCCGGACATTACACCATTCACATTTAATTAGATCAGAGGTATTTAAAATAATCTCTAAAGGATCACTTTCTGGTCCTAGAGAGACAAAGAGAAATAAAAAAGGAGTAAATTTTTAAGCTTCCAAACCAAAAATGTAGAAAATACAAGCTTAAAATTAATTATTTACCATACTCTATACCATTACCATACTATTCTTAAGAACTACATTTATAAAACATATTTTTCTAATTAAAAATGTTTCTAAAAACATGATTCTAAAGTATTAGGCTTCATTACATTGCAGAATGAAATTACATGAAACCCTTTATAAGATGTATTAACTAATTAATGAGTTTTATAAGTATTTATTACTATAAAAAAGGATCAATTTAGACAAAGCTTTAGTGAATGAACAGACAAAAAAATAGCTTACCACCTAGATGTATCTTGATTGACTCTAAAGAAAACTTTAAAAACAAAACAGCAAATTAGTATTGACGATAGACTTGAGATTTTGTTCTACATACTCTACATGACATATATAGTCTATATACAAAGGGCAGAAAAGCTGAGCCACATAGTGTGTGCTTAAATCTAAGATGAAATATCCACCCCCCACATACAAAAAACTCAGATATTTTAAATTTTTATTAAAGAGAAGCTGATAGAATACAATGGATAACTACCTAAACTCCCCTTTCCTAGATTAATATTTTCTATTTATTATTTTTATTATATCATTTTCACTTAACATATTTATCATTATTTTATTATTATATGTGTTATTGTTTATATTATTTGTTATTTATAAATAAATGGCATTTAACATTTTATATTACATTTTATAACAACTGTTAATAGTTTCAAACACTACTAGATTACTCTTTTTTAAAAAATAATTTATTTAATTTGTATGTGCATATTAGTGAGAAGGAATCAGATCCCTTGGAATTGGCATTACAGACAGTTGTGAGCTGCTATGTGGGTGCTGGGAATTAAACCAGGTTCCTTTGGAAGAGCAGACAGTGCGCTTAACCATTGAGCCATCTCTCCAGCCCCATAATTACTGTATACATTGTCATTTTTACTTAAAAAAAAAAAAAAGTCACAAAGCAGGCAGCAGTCATTACTTCATACC
>NW_026595435.1:0-41545 GCF_907164565.1 Psammomys obesus | reverse complement strand
TTTATATATAAACATATGTGTGTGTGTGTGTATATATATATATATATGTTTTTTTCTAAGTACCATTATTTCTTCTACCCCACTAAAATCTCTTTTTACATTTTAATGCGCTCATAAAATAAAAACCTCAATGACATGGACAATAAGTGTTCATTTTCCTCCTGGGACACTTGGGAAAACTGCAGCTTAAGTTGTTCCTCGCTCCCAGCTGTTTAAGGTGTCTCATTCCAGAGTTCAAGATAATGGCACAGTGGCTATATGGGTGGGTCCATGTGGTGCCCTATTTTTGTCTTTGTTTTTGGAGACAGGGTTTCTGTGTGTAACAGCTGTGGCTATTCTGGAATTCTCTTTGTAGACCAGGATGGCTTCAAACTCTTAGAGATCTGCCTGCGTCTGCCTCCTAAATGCTGGGAATAAAGGCCTATTTCACCACGCCCAGCTGTGGTACCTATTTTTGAAGCCTACTTTTTCATTAGTTTTGTATAACTTTTGCCCACGTTGTATGGGCCAAAGAAAATAGATGACCAAGGGCAGAATAAAAATTCTTATCATAGGTATGTGGAATCAAATATTGCCAAATAACTATAGCCCAGCAATCTAATTTAGGCAGGAGGTTAAGATTAGATTTCAGGCTATGGAGCTGGCTCAGTAGGTAAAAGCAATTGATGCAGAAGCATAAGACCTGGGTTCAAATACCCGGTGCTCAAGGAAAGACTGGCCACAAGTGCACATGCTTGTAACCCCAGAGCTGGGGTGGTCATAGCACAAATGTGCAGATCCCAAGAGGTTGCTGGGCAACCAGTCTAGTCTAAATGTTGTGCTTCAGCTTCTGTGAAAAACATCCCGAGGGAGTAAGGCTGAGAACAGCAGAGCAGAACAGTCGAAGTCCTCCTCTGACCTTCACAGGCACATGGGTATGTGCAGTAACACACGTGAAAATACACACACACGTCCATACACACACAGATGAAAAACTAAAAATCAAAATAAAGACCCGGGGAGATGGCTCACCAAGGAAAAGCACTTGCCTCACAAGCCTGACAACTCGAGTTGAAACACATGTAAAGAAGAGGGAGGGAGAGTGGGGTTGGGAGGGGATGAAGGACAGGGCTACAGCTGGGTACAAAGTGAATGAACTGCAATTAATAAAAAATAAATTAATAATTAAAAAAAACGTAAAAATCTGGGTGCATCTAATCACTTCCCGTGTGGGGCTGCCTTGCCAGGACACTGTGAAAGAGGAAGTACACAGTCTTCATTTGATTAGATGCACTGGGGTTGGTTGTGTGTGGGGGGGTCCCCTTTCTGAGGGGCAGAGGAGGATAGGGGAATGGGGGACCGGGAAGAGAAGAGGAAGGGGGCTAAGACTGTGACGTAAAGTGAATAAATAAAATTTTTAAATTATTTTTTTAAAACTTCAAGTTAATAACAAAAAAGCTGGGTGTAGCAGCTTGTGTCTGTAATCGCAGCACTCCTGTGACAAGATGGGAGGCAGAGACAGGAAACTGGTGAGCTAGCTAGCCTGGAATTTGCTACATAGTGGGGGGAAAAAATGGCAAGAGAGACTCTACCTCATTTAGCAAGGTATAAAGCTAGACTCAGTCCCCCAAAATTTCCCTCTGACCTCCTCAGGCATGGTATGGCACACACATGCCTATAATTACACAGCATATATCTCTCCCCCGAACTAATAAAAATAAACCTTAAGCAAGTAAATAAAATAGGATAGATTTCCAATAGGTATGTGGAAGATTTCTGCATGTTGAGTGAATGTGAGATGTTCCCTGTAGGCTCAGGGATTTGAACCTCTAGCCCCCAGCTGGTGTCACTTTTGGGGATGGAAACCTTAAGAGGTGGAGACTCTCTGGAGGAAGGGGCGGCTGGGGGCAGGCAGGCTTTGCAGTTTTACAGCTCTGCCCATGTCATGACTGTATAGTTTCTGATTGCAGATGCCGTATGCCCAACCAACTCCTATCCTGCCCTCATGCCGGCCTCACCCTGGTACACTGCACCTCCTTCCTCCCTTTACTTCCTTCTTGTCACTGAAGGAAGAAAAGTAAGTAGGCCGTGGAGCACGCCTGTGATCCCAGTACTTGGAGAGGCAGAGGCAGGAGCATCTCTGTGAGTACGAGGCCAGCCTGATCTACAAAGCCAGTCCAGTCCAGTCGAGGCTATACAGAGAAACTCTGTCTCTAAAAACAACAACAACAAATAGTTTTTAGTGAGTAAATAAAACATAGATACTGACATATATATATATATAATATATATATCATATATATATATGATAGTGGTTGTGTTTTTTGTTGTTGTTGTTTCTGAGACAGGGTATCTTTGTGAGTCTTTGCTGTCCTGGAACTTGCTCTGTAAACCAGGATGGCCTCAAATTTATAGAGATCCATTTGCCTCTGCCTCGCAAGTGCTGGGATTAAAGGCATGTGCCACTACTGCCCAACAATGGTCTATCTTTTTTCAAATCTAACAGTGTGCTGTACGTTCATTCCTCTCCCCTGTCCCCCACAATCCTTTCCTCCCTCTTTGCTTGTACCCTCTCCCCGACTTTCTGTCTGTTGTTGTTTAGACAGGTCTTGCTGTGTAGCCCCGCCTGGCCTCTCTCCTAAGCATTGAGATCGATCACGGTTGTACGCCACCACACCCCTGGCTTCTTTCTGCTTTAAAGAAATAGGGTTTTGCTCTGTTGCTCAGTATGATCCCAACTCCTGGGCCCAAGTGACCCTCCTGCCCTCTTGCCTTCTCAGTGTGAATTCCAACACTTGACCTGTCGAGAGGCACATTCAAACTGTGGCCAATGCCTTCTGTGACTCTTTTTCTTTTTTTTTTTTTTTTTTTTAAACGAACCCAGAAGCTTGTGGACCCTGAAGTTTGGTTGTTTGTGAAGGCTTTATTTCACAGACACAATGCAGTCAGGCCATTTCCTCCTCTCTGGAGGTCTGGGTTTGAGATGTAAGAATAAAAGGAGAGTCACAGTGAAAGTGACATCACGAAAAAAAAAAATGTAAAGAGAGAGGGGAAGCCAGGGTGAGCTTTGGTAATCTTGACCTTCTCTGCAGGCATCTGGAGGTGTTAGATCTCCACACAGTGTCCATCTTAGGGTACCTGCAGGACGTTATGCTTGCATTGTGGATGCTTGCTAGGTATATAGTTTTTCTCTTTCTGCCAGTCACACAGTTCCTAGCACATGGCTCCGGATACTATTCAACACTCAGTAGACATTTCCTGCAGAGGAAAGTTCACTGCTTCATAATAAAGTCTGTCCTGTTTGCCGCCTCCTTGAAACATTCATCCGGAGCTATCTGAAGTCGTATCTATCAAATTCTAATTCCTGTGATAAAGTGTCTTGTTTTCCTGTTTGTTTGTTTTTATTGTTGTTGTTGTGTTCCTGAGCTCTTACTACAGAACTCTGACTGTCTTGGAACACACAAGGCTTGCCACGAATTCACAGAGCTCTGCCTGCCTCTGCCTCACAAATGCTGCGATTTAAGGCGTGCACCAGGAACTTGCTGAGCAAGTACACAGGCCCTGAGATCCATCCTTGGAGCCCGGCTTATTTTGTTTTGCAACAAAGGCTAATATTGTCCGGGATGGACTTCACCTCACAACGTAAGGAGAGATAAGTTCCAAGTCCTGGTCTTCCTCCTTCCACCTCCCCACGGCTGACATCACAGGTTCCAAACAAAGCTGTTTCACATAATGCTTTTGTGTTTGATTTGATAGACGGGGAATGAAAATACCAGGCTGTCGATATGGCACCCAGCCCTCTCAGGCTTGACTAGTCACTCCAGAGTACAGGTTCCTTCCTGCTTTATTGTTCCTGAGCAGATTTGGGATATAGGAAACAGGGCTGGTGACACAGCCCAGAGTAAGGGTGCTTCCATGCTAGTCTGGTAACTCGAGTTCTGTCCCAGGACCCACAGATCACACCTGCAAGTTCTCTGACAGTCCATTCTCCTCTCCTCACAAATAAATGGAATCATTTTTAAAAATAAAAATAGAGGAAACCAAGGACAATCATGACAATGAAGGATGTTTTATGCCTATCAGTGAAGAACTTAGAAACGTTTTAGACCTTTCATGCTAAAAACTTAGGACAGAAACTAATTGCGTGTGTATGTATGTATGCATTCATGCATGTATGTAATATGGCCTACACATTATAAAATGTTATACAATAATTATATACATAATAGTATATGATTATATAAATTAAATTACATACATATTAATATTATACATTATTTTTTGGGATGAGTGTTTTGCCTGAGTATATATGTATGTATATGCACCATGAGCATGTCAGGTGCTTTTGAAGGCCAAAAGAGGGTATTTGTTTGGCCCCCTGAAACTGGAGTTACAGATGGTTATAAGTCTCTATGTAGGTTCTGGGACTCGAACCTGGGCCCTCTGCAGAGGCAGCAGGTGCTTTTAACCATGGAGCCATCTCTCCATGCACAAAATGTTTCCTTATTGTGTCACAATGTCACACTTCCATTAAAAGCTCCCCACCCCATGTCAGGGTTTGAACTTACCGCTTCAGGCAATGCTTCTTTTCTCCAGCTCTTCTAGACTTTGTTTTGTTTGAATTTTTAATTATTTTATTTATTGTGTGTGGGGCACATGTGAAGACTAAAGGATGGCTTGCACAGGGGTCAGTTTTCTCTTTCCAGCCTGAGTTTCAGACTGACAGGTCATGGTGACAGCTTTGCTGACTGTGCCCTGTCTCTCCCAGCCTTTTTGCTGTTATTTCCCCCCAAAGTTAGGGACAAAACCCAGAGGTTCCTGCTTGCTGAGCGTGCTCTGTGTTCCAGTTTTGTTTTGTTGTTTTGGGTTACTTTTCTGAATGTCTAATTTTCTCTCTCTTGGAAGAGTCATGTTAAAATAACTGATGTGATTGTTGGATTGTTGAGAAGAAAAATGTAGAAAAGCTGTTGTGAAAGCCACTAAGGTGGTTCAGCAGGAACTTGCTGAGCAAGTCCACAGGCCCTGAGATCCATCCTTGGAACCCACGTAAAGGTGCATGAAATGGCTCCACAGTGTTGTCTTGGGACCTCCACATACATGCTCTGCCCACACATGCACAACAAACACACAGTACACTTTTTAAAATACTGCTTAAAAAGAAGCGTTGTGTAGACGGGTGTGGTAGCACATGACTGCGACCCTAGCACTCAGGACACTGAAGCAGGTGGATATCTTTGAGTTCCAGGCCAGCCTAGTCTACATATCAAGTTCTAGACCAGACAGACTACATAGTGAGATCCCGTCTCATAAAACTAACAAATAGTATTTAAAAAAAATTAAAACGCCTGCTTTGAAGGGCTGGAAAGCTGGTACTGTGTTTAAGAGCACTTGCTGCTCTTCCAGGGGACAAGGGTTAGATTCCCAGGACCCACATGGTTGATGGCTTACAGCCACCTGTAAGTCCAGTCCCAGGGTACCTGATGCCCTCTTCTGGCTTCCTCAGGCAGCAGGCTGCACACAGTGCACATACATGCTGGAAAAATACTCACATGCATAATGTAAAATAAACACATTTATCTTAAAATTACTTATTTTTATTTTATGTGCATCAGTGCTTTGTCTGCATGTATCAGTGTTTTGTCTGTGTGAGGGAGTTGGATGTCCTGGAACTGACAGTTGTGAGCTGACATGTGGGTGCTTGGAATTGAACCTGGGTCTGGAAGAGCAGCCGGTGCCCTATAACCACTGAGCCATCTCTCCAGCCCCCAAGAAATAATTCTTAAAAAACCACTGTAGGAAAAGGCCTTGTGCTTTCCAAATGTACTGTGCTTGGATCCCTGAGATAAATGAATGGAATGCTTATTAATAATGTGAAGATAAACTAAATTAACAAGTTAATTAAAATATGAGGTACTTGCTGGGTATAATAAACTTAAGCTTTTTTGTGTGTTTTAAAACATGTTCATACAGAAATGTGTTTAACTGTGCAAAGGTGTTGTGGTGCAGATGTCCCATCTGCTTAAGCGCCTGAGACAGCAAGATAGCTTAAGTACTGGAGTAGAAGCCAGAATGAGTGAGATACTTTGATTTTCACATGGGGCTGGGAGGATAACAGTGTTAAAAGCAATTGCCTGAGGGAAGCAAAGCCTTGGATCCAAACCCCACAAGCCCAATGAAGAATAAATAATTGATCATGCCAATAACAATATTTGAATTAACCAGAGAATAAGGAAGCGCTCTGCCTCAATATTAACCATCCATATAGTTCAGAGCTCAATAATATCTTCCTAAACTGAAAATGGTGGTGCATGTCTTTAATCCCAGAACTTCGGAGCAAGGCAGAGGCAGGTGGATCTCTGTGAGTCTGAGGTCAGCTTGGTGTACCTAGTGGCTTCCAGGACAGCCAGGACAGCATAAAGAAGCCCTGTCTCAAATGAAACAAAAACTTCTATTATGCCACTGAAACTAAACAGTGAGAATTTTTAAATATTTACTTATTCATTTATTATTGTGTTGTGTGTGTGCATCCCATAGTGTACATATGAGGGTCACAGGACAAGTCTATGGAATGAGTTCCCTCTATCCATCTTCAGATAGGTCCCAGGGATCCATCTGTAGCCAAGTTTCTCAACAGTCAAGGAATAAGAATTGAAAAACTGTTATGATAAGCTACCAATTAGCACTTCAACTTTTAAATTTATTCTAAAACTCACAGCAGGGTTTAGGACAGAGTTCAGTTGGTAGAGTGCTTTGCAAAGCAGGGGAAGCCCCACTGGATTCCCAGCACTACATTAACAGGCATGGTAGCACAGGCCTGCAAACCCAGCACTCAGGGAGAGGCAAGGGGATCAGAAGGCCACCCTCAATTCTCTAGGGAGTTCTTGGCTATAGGATGTTTTTTTTTTACTCTATGTAGTTGACACCTATTTTATGTGTAGTCTGTTTTCCTCTATTCCAGATCATCATTCCTTTAAACACGTCATTTTTCATATCATATTCCTCCCTGGATTCCATGAATCATTCACAGTGGCTTTACCACACATGAAGATCTTTTAGTTAGAGTTTTTGTTTAGTCTTTTTATCATTATTTTTCACATTTATTTACTGTGTGTATCCCCGTATGTTTGTTCAAGGGAGTGTTTTCTCCTTCCAATCACATGAGGTCTAGGGGTTAAACTCAGCTCAGACTTGGTGGCAAGTGTCCCTACTTACTGAGCCATCTTGTCCACCCAGTTAATTCAGTTTTTTAGAGAGTCCTTGTTGTGTGGGCCAAATTGGCCTGTAACTAACGCTTCTGCCTCTATCTCCTATATTCTTGATTACAGGTGTGTAGCCACAAACCTGACTTCTTCCTTCCCTTTATGGACCCTCTTTGGCATTTGTCTTCCTATAAAACCTTTCAACTCTTATTACTATCATTAAATGCAATTGTGTTAGAAAGTTTACTGCTAGGAGGATGTTCACATTTCTACAGCATTTCCTTCCTGTTTAAGAACTATTTTTGGTGGATTATGGTTTATAGTTACGATTTATAATTGTCAATAACATCCTATACTTTCTCATGCAGGTAACATTTCTTTTTTAAAAAAGTCTCATATGTGGGCAGGGTGATACATGTGGAGATCAGAGAACTCACAGGAGTCAGTTCTGAAGACCAAACTCAGGTTGCTAAGCTTTTGTGGCACGTGCTTTCACCACTGAACCATCTTGACAACTGCGGGCAACATGTTAGCTTTAATCCTAACATCGCTTACAGTTCTTTACCATCCATGTGAAAAAGGTTTATTTTCCAAAATTTTTCAATATTTTTGTGTCAGAATTAATTTTGAGGTTATTTTATCCATGCACTGTATATGATTTTCTTATTCTATTGTTCTTAAAAAAAAAGTTCAAATGAAAATGTTCCATTTGGTCCCTGAAAGTTTTTGTCCTTAGTATATTTGCAACAACCGTAAACTATTGTACCTTATTTTTTAAATATTAAAAGGTTTTACAATTTAGTACATTGCTGCTTTTTCATTTTCTCTTCTCTCCCTCTCCATCTTCTAGTGCTAGGCGCAAACCCAGAGCTTTTCATATGCTTTGCAACTAAGCTACATCTCACCCTGCTTCCTACCTTCTGACACCTTCACTAAAACTTTGTATTACAGGCAGATGGGTTTCACAAATGAACTGGAAAATTTGATGGTCTGGAACAATTTGATGTTGCCTCAAAGTTCAAACAAATGGATTCCTCTACTTGGTACCAGGCTGTTATTTTGGTCAACATCTTCTAAGTTTGCAGATTCTAGCCAAATTCTTTACTCTTCTTGAATCCATTCTGATGCTTTTCAAATTGTGGTCAGTGTTAGAAGTTGGCGCCTCATTTTCAAGCTTTTTTTGTGTCTTGGATAGGCCTCATGAGGATTACAGTTGTGTGCCACCACGCCTGGCTTGATTGCCCTATTTTAACACTAGGTTTCAACTTTTATTTTTCATTCCTTGTCTAAAATAGGATCCTTGTATCTAAAACGTCCTTTTCAGTTTTCACTGTTCTAGTTAGCTGGCTTAATAAAATACATAGACAAAAATTTAAAAACTAGAAATTTTAGAAAGCTCAGTAATTTAGCATAAGAAATAGTGACAATTCAATGTAAAACAGTATTTTTAATAAATGGTGCTGGCACAAATGAAAGTCTTGGAGAAATCCTCATGAAGAAAACACCCATATCTTTTGCCATATACAGAAATAAACTTATTTCATTACTTACAATTTAAAAATATTGTAAGAAATATTTGCCCATGTACACTACCTCAAGTTAACCAAGATTGAAAAAAAAAATCAAATTATGTATGAAAATTAAAAAATCTGCTATGGAAATCACAACAAAAAGTCCACAAGAAGAGTCGAGAAAGTACATATGTAACCAGGCATAGGTTATATAGGCTTAGGTTATATAGGCTTATGATACCAGTACCTGGGAGGCTGGGGCAAGAGACTCTGCACTACAAGGCAAAATCCTATACATCTGTGACACAAATGGCAATGTAGAAGGTCTGAATGCTAATGCAAAGAATATAACATACATTGCCAGGGGAGACCATTCAGATCTGCGATAAGGGAAAGCAATGATAGCAACTACGAAGAGCTTAGCATGCAAGGCTTCAAGATAAAGAACTGTTAACACCTTTAAGAAAAATAAAAAACTAGAAGCAGAATGCCCACTACTGCAGAAACCAAAAACCAAACCAACAAAACCAACCAGTCAAACACCCAAAACCCTTCCTCTCCTGGAGAAATGGTAAAAGCAAGCTCCACTCTTCATTCGGAAGCTAGTTGCGCAGACTTGTGTAGACTGACTGGCAGCAGCACAGCTTCTACTGGGTGACTTTTGGAGCCAATGCTGCCCACCAGCTTCCCCTCCCACTCCGAAGCACGAACAGAAACTGCATCAGACAACCCCATCTCTTTGAGCTGAACAACAGAGCTCCCCTCCTTCCTCATTGCTTCTCTGGACACTACCATGATCAAAGAAAGGAAACGTCTTGCCAAGACTAAGTCCTGGTATTTTAAATGTTTCTATAGCATAGACAAACCTAGAGTGATTAACAGAGTGAGACAAGGCTAAATAATTTCCATGAGACACTGCTGAGACCAGATTCTCTAAAGTATTTATAAAAGTTATCCTGGCTTCATAAGAAAAATTGTATTTTAACACATTTATTATATAAATGCATAGAAAAATAATATCAATATGGGGAAAACACAAAAAAGCAAAGAAAAGTTCAGAGCATTAAGAAAAAAAATCAGAACTTTAATTACATGCCTCAGTTCAGGTATAAAACACAGGTAGGAGGAGACAAGCTCACACAGTACTTCTGCAACCCAGTGTGGGGATGCATGCTTGGTGCATCAAGGCTTCCACAGCTGCCTGCAATATTACTAAGTCATGCATATCAGTGGTTTTCAAGCATGCTTTTGCCTGTAATCTGCTAAGGCTGTAAATTTATAGACTGCACTGCACACCCGAGTCAGTAACCAGGGACCAGTCTTGGCAACTTATGTTCAAGCTTTCCATTAATTCTGAGACACAGTCAAGTTTATTTGATAAGATTATTTCAGAGGTTAAAATAAGAAACTCTAACCTAGAAATAAGGTTATTTATCAGACTGTAATTTAACCACATTTTTTCTTCCAGTATGCAAATTATTTCCGAATTTCAACCAAAATTCTCAACACCTAGATCTGCGCCACTAATCCATTTTGTGTCCCTTGCCTGCTCTTTCCTTGGCCCAGTTCCCTCACAGAAAGGGACAGGGAGATGAGTGCAGAGCTCTGCAAGCATGTGGGCTGCTTCAACCTTGGACATCTTGTACAACTAGATCAAGCATGAATTGCTTCTAGGTTAGACCCATCTAGGCTTTTTCTAGAAAGGAATGCTGGTATTTAATTCTAATTTTACATCTTCCTTTCATGAGATTTATATTAAAAAATAGAAAGCTTTGTTTAAAAAATTTAATGTTCTTTGTCTCTTTGGTAGTGTCACGAGTTTTAGAAATGATTTGGCTTTACTTATGGTAGTAATGTCATTTTTTTTTCTACTGTAAGCAGAATGTACTTGACCTGACTTTGAATCATTTGTTAAGAAACAACAAAAGTTCTGACTGGGATAAGAACAGTCTTTTGTGTTCTTGTTGTATGTTCCTAAGAGGAACATTTCAAATGGGACCACTCTCTTTCCAGCATTCCTACCATATAGGCATATTATTCTATGACTCAGTTTGGGAACTCACAGTTTCAGTGTGAGAGTACACTCATTCTGGCCCCATTTTCATCAATCTTTTCTGCATTCACATTGGATCACGTCACTCCTCTGTCTGAAATGCTTCTGTAACTTTTCACAGTAATGATCAAGATCTTGAATATGGCCACAGGCCTTGCATGATTAGTGCCCAACCTCCCTTTCTACTTCACGAAACTCAGTTACATAAGGCATTCTAAGAAATTATGCAAATGTGTTCACATCGATTAATTCAGACCTGTTCCTTACGCCCCACCACAGTACATCTCTTAAAAAAAAAAAAAAAATCATATCAAGCACAGGTTAACCTAGCAACTTTGTTTAATGCTGTGAAATCAAGAAACTTTCTTTGGGCCTCTCTGTCTTATTAAGTGGAAGTACTAGCAGTACAAAAATCTCCTAAGATCATTAAGAAAATTAATCTAAAGTGTTCTGAACAACATCTACCATTCAGTATGTTTTATTAATGAAGCAATTAGAATTTTAGGCCAAAACATCTTCTTTCTACTTAAGACTTTCTTCTTCTTTTTCTAGACTATTACCATTGGTTCAAATGTTACCCCTTCAAGAAGTCTCTAACCCTCTAAGACCTGGAGATTATGGTCTTTATCCGCACTGTTCATGGCTAGCACTCATTTGTGAAGCCAATTACTATGTTTCCCATCACACTGTGAGGCAGAAAGATGGTGTCTTGTTTGGTCCTCTACCATGTGGTAGGTCCTCCAAACATTGAATGTTTAAACAATTTTTAAATCTAATTAAGTAGTTACCCTATAAAACTACTTATGATAAGATGTTTTATTATAAATTTGAACAACTCTTAGTAAGACAAGTTTAAAATATTCAAATGATGTTAATAAAACTATTCCAGCTTACAAAAGAATACATTTTTTTTTTTTTTTTTTTGCACAGATCTTAACAGAAGAAAAATATGCCTTTACGTATGAGGTTTAACTACTGCAGTTTAGTTCCAACATAAAAGATGGAGTAGAAGTCAGAGGGAATGTCTATGTAGCAAAAAAGAGGTTCAGAGAAAGGGAAAAGCCTCCTGACGACCTTTCAGTTCACTACTGTATTTTTAAAATTGTTACTTTCATATGTATGTTAGGATCTGATGACCTTACAAAGAGATTAGTTATTAATTCTCTTTTTCCTAAATAAACTCATTACCATGAAAAAAAATAATTTATAACCTTTTCCTTCCAAAGGTTATTTTCATATTGGTTAAAAAAAAAAAAAAAAGGCTTCTCAAAAACTTTATTTCATCAACATACGTTACTTATTTTCAAGATTCTAAGTAATAAACTCAACTATTGAAAAATTGTTTTTTAAACCCTCAGAAACCATCTTTCTTGAAGTTCACAAAACATCATAAGTTGTTCACTCTTGGAGTTCTGGGAACAGAAGATATGGCTTAATTATTATATGGTGGCCTGTGATTTTACTTAATAACCCTGCACATTGATTATCTCACTAAAGAGAAGTCCTGTGCAGAGATCTGTCTAACGTGCTTGAGGCTGCTCTGCACAGTTGACCCTGGACATGGAATTGCTAGTCTACGGTATGCCACACAACAATCCCCTGCCTCCAGCCCTCACTCCAAAAAAAAGCTTTTTGATGCCTGTTTGCTCTAGACAAATGCTACCCTGCTGCATCCCTTAAAGGGCTCTTTCTTTCCTAGAGATCATCCCTCCAACTCCCAATTAAAACAACTCAGTGAACTGAGTCTTAGGAATAATTTTGAGAGAACTGTTATTCTATTTACTTTCTATCTTGACAGTCTTCAGACACTACAAATAGCCTTTACAAAGAAAAATACTGAATTCATTTTAGAGACAAAACACAATACAAATAATTTTATGCTTTCAAAATAAAACCTTCTACATTTAATTTAGTTAAGCACACGATGCATGCAAAGGAAAGCCAAGTATTTCAGGTTTGAGTGGAACTGAAGTAACCCTGTCAAGTTCTCAGCTGTCTGAAGAAAGTTTGTCTGTGACGCCAAAGGGACGAGACTGGTTAACACCATCTTTCTCCTAAACTAGCAGGAGCGCAGACACATACAAATTTTATGGCAAGTAATATAAAACTCTTCTAAAAATGATTAACTGTTATTCTATCCAACAGGAAAACCAATACAGCAGCTCTATCTAATTAGCAAAGTCACCAGATATCCTCATGCAGCTCTGGTGTCAAGTGACAGACTTCTGACTGCAAAGTTCTGTCTTACGGCTTGTACTAATCACACATTTTAAAGGAAGATCTCCACTTTAAACTACTGAAGAACCAGAGCACACAATTATCAAGTAAATACACCTCTCTAAGATCTTGTCTAGTTCTGCAGCATAACTGACAGTTCCACAGATCTCAATGTGCATGTTACAAGGTCATTAGCATAACCAGAAGTAAAATTTTAAATGAGTGGGACAAAAACCACCAAAGAGCTAACACCAAAGTGTTCTACCTCTAGAAAATTGACACACATCAATCTTTACTTTTCATGTTGAAATTAAAAAAATACTGACCAGAATTAGCCCAAGGAACAAGTTATAATTTTATCCTATCAAAAGTTATCTAACATCATAAAATATAGCTATTAAGAATCAAACAAACAAACAAAAAAAAACACCACAAACATTTTAGGATAGTTTGCTTTGTTTGAGACAGTGTCTCACCATATTGTGGGCTGACCTTGAACTGCTAGGCTCAAGCGGTCAAGCAGCCCCCTAAGCAGCTGGCATTAACTGGCATGTGCCAGTCGACCTGGTCCTTACAGTTAACTTTTCCAGTTCCCTCAAATTTTGGCAAAATAGAGTCCATTCAAAAAGTAAAATCTGCTAATCTTGTTTATACTTGCTATTAAGTTTTTTTTTTTTTATTTTTTTATTCCTTTTGTTTGTTTTTTGGTCTTAACTTCAGTAGAGAACAAAAGCATTTTGGCATTTTTAGTTAGAAATAAAATCAGAAAACTTTTTGTCTTACTTATCTGAGCTAATTATATGGCCTAGCAGCTGTAAAGTTTTACTAAAAAAGAAATAATCAGAGATAAGAAAATTAAGGTAGGTCAAAGTAAAAAGAAACACAATTGATAGCACTAATGGTTTTTTTTCCTTACACTTAATAGATTTGTCACTAGAGTCGCAATAAGTTTTTTGTTAACATTTTCAACCACTCCAAACCTCTCCCAACATTTTACTAAGCCCATTAACAGTATAAGCTGTAGCTCATAATGCCAGATATAGCCATGTCAGAGTAAAATATCTGCTGACAGAATGGCCTTTTTTCTCAACTTTTTGTTGTTTTATGGGCATTTAAAAATTCACTAATAAAAATGACTTAAAAACATACTTTAAGTCTTACATTTAACTAGAAAGAAATATATACCATTCATTTGAAAAAAATAACAATTTCTACCTATATAAATGAGAACTCTACATGAATGACAAATGTGACATCAGAAGCTTCCTATTTTTGCATTTTTGTTTGCTACTGGAGATTGAACCAAGGGGTCTCCAGCATGTTAAACATGCACTCTACCACTGAACTACAGTGGCCCAACCCCACATCTCTCAACCTATGTGGGAAATTCAAAGTAAGGGCTTTTGCTGCATTATGCAATTAATGAGAGTACGACTGCATTTAGAATAATTTACACAGAAAAAAATTAAGCAAAAAGTCTAATACTTTATCAAAATGAGAACAAAATAATGAAAAAATAGCAGAAGATACAAAAAAATAAATTCCTATTTGAATTCCTGTGTTTATACAGATTAAAATGTTTCTTAACTAGTCCTATCATACAGGTTGCAGCATACTGTAAGATAAAGTACAAAGGTAAGATTGGATATTTGAGATTCAAGCTGCACTTGCCAGGATAGTTTTCACCTGAGTCGCAGAGTGTATGCCAGTGCAGACATGCTTTAGTAGCAGGCGTCAAGGCGTGTTGTCTTTGATTGCTCTTAATATTGGTTAAGTATTTGTGTAAAATTATAAATATTTTACATTTTGGGGCTTTTCTGAACAGATGAAAGAGCATGAATTGAAAAGATACTTTTTTTTCTTGCTATGTAGCCATATAAAGATGCATTTTTAGTTTAAAATGTCTTTGACAATTATACTTTCACATTTTTGAATATTTTAGAACAAAGGTTTAAAAAAAAATCATAGATGCTTATATATATATTCCCATGAAACAAAATCACACTCTGAGGAATTATGCAAGTTCACTAAAAAATATCAAATTAATCATTTCCTCCTATAAATATTTTATTTGTGTTTAGAAGTTGCAGTTTAGTACTATTAACAGAAAATACATAACAAAGGCTTCCTAAAAGTGAAAAAAATAATTATAAATGTTGGAAAATTGGCCTCATTAACATATTTACAGACTTTTACTTAATACATACTCCTTTGGAAATTACTTATATGACATTTTTACAGGCTTTAACTTCCCAAATCTCTGAGTAGTGAGCACTTCAGCTCTACACTTTCTATACCCAAAGTTGAACGCCATGTGATTTCTGAAGGTAGAAAGAACCTACAAGACCCAGCTTCCTGGTCACTCTGAGACACTGCTGGCATATTGCTCCACTCCATCCCCTAAGGATGTTTCTGCTGGGGAAGTGTCTTTCAGCAGCTTCTTCTCTTTACTCTGCTCTTCCTGCAGCTTCAGAATTATGTTTCGAATTTCTTCTCTTTTTGTTTTCATTCTGGGAGGAGGAAACCAGTTCACCAAATTCATAGGTAGTTCAAAGTTTAGTATTGGATTCTGAAAGTAAAAAGATTAAATGCTTATTAGAAAATTGTAATAGGTGACATTTTAGTTTAAATTACAACAACACTCAAAAATTAAGTATCAGTATCTATTCACTTGTTACATTTCACAAGCCGGGGATTGAGTTAGGCGCTAGAGGTAAAGAGTATTGGCCTATGGAGTTTTCTGTATTGATTAGAGTCTGGCAAACTGCCGTTACTGGGCTGAGTTCTGCCCAAACCCTGTTTTTGCAATGAGGTTCATTTGACCAGAAGCATACACATTCACAAATGGTTTGCAGTTGTTTGTACAATTAGAAGTGAGAACTGCAACAGTCTCCACCGCTGCAAACCCCAAGTATTTACTTTTAGGCCTAAAAAAAAAGAATGCCAGCATCACGCTCTATAAAAAGACAGTTGATCTTAGCAAGAAAGTATGACAAGTATGAAGTGCAATGAGAATAAAGACCATTGGTCTGATTTTTAAGACAAGCCTGGAGAGTAAGTAGATGTTATCCAGCCAAAGAATAACAGAAACGTCAGGAAAGTGTTTCAAGGCCTGGAAACATGGCACAATAAGGAAAAGAATGACCACCAACTAGCCAATACACAGCTATGTATAGGCTATCAGAAAGGTTTTGTTCTTTAGCTCAGTGGCAACACGAGGTCACTAAATATAAACCTGATTGGAGGAACATGATTAGAGTTTTTAGAAATGACTGTGAAGAACAGATGGCACAACAATCTCTGGTACTGCAGCTCAGAGCGACACTAGTACTGGACTTGGAAAATGGTGGCAGGAATGCAGGAATGTATATACGTGATTAGAAGTGCTAAAATGAGATTTGGTGGTTCATTCAATGAATTGTGATTAAGGAGTCAAAGGAATGTAAGAGAGGTATGGACAGAACCATGCCACAGTCAAGAGTGAAGAAGGAATAGTGGAAAGGAGCTGGAAGTCAAGAAAGTACTCAATGTATGGGTAGGGAAGATACAAGATTTTAAAAACTGGAGAGGCAATGTGTGTGTGTGTGTGTGTGTGTGTGTGTGTGTGTAGATGGGGACAGACAATGAGACAGCATGAATCATAAGACAGGATCAAAGATGATCAACAAACCTGGGATTTGGTGACCAATAATTATAGTATTTTTATCCCTTAAAAAGTCTCAAACTTGGGAATTTTTGTACATTAGAATCATTTTAAAATAACTTTTAAAATGATTTTTTATTTGTTCATTAAACAAAAAGTCAAATTACACATTTCATTAGTTCATCAGATTCAATGAAATGAAACTCACCTCAAAAAAGCTCTCTACATACTGCAGTATATACACACCACAGTCACTGAAGTTGTTCTGCTGTGGAACTTTTGGGTTGGAACCTTTCATTACATCTTTGGAAAAACTTCTTTTGCTTCCTTTTTTAACCTCCCATTCCACTTCTAAATACCTACAACAGCACACATGTACCAAGAATACACAGACATGTAAATATACTTCCGGCCTCAGCTACAGTGTATCAAACAGATAGGGTATAGTTTTGAACTTACTCTCTTAGAATTTTGACAACATTTGAGCGAGAAGGGCCTCTGAGTGAGTCCATAAGTAGGATACAAGGTCTGGAGCATAGAAATAATAGAAGTTAAATATGAATTATGTCACATATACACAAGAAAATTAAAAATAGTATATAGTATATAGTAGTAAGATTTAAAAGCTTGAAATTTTCTTTAGTTTCAGTAAATACTCAAGGGGTAAAGTAAACATAATAGAAACAAGACATTTCGATATCTATGGTAATGTGAAACACTGCGTTACAGAATAGTAATACAACTCCAGCAAAATAAAAATGGGACCCTATAAAAGTAATTATTGTGTGTGAGCATATATATGCACATGTATATGTCATGGCATGTGGAGGGACAACTAGAAGGGTCTGAATCTTCCCTTCCACTACATGGGTTCCAGGAATTATTTAGACTCAGGTCATCATGCTTGGCAGCAAATGCCCTTATTTACTGACCATCTCACTGGCCTCCAATAGCCTCATTATAAAACACAGCTTACTACAGAAAACTAAACAGGTAACCACAAGAATTTGTTTATGACACAATATAGTTTTTAGGCAAGACTTTATTTTAGAACATTCTATTCAACTGAGATCCAATCTTTAGAATTTTAATTTAGTATGTTGAATTTAGTATGTTGTAAACTCAAATAAATGAGGAAATCTAATGTGCCAAAGTAAGTCTGATATGTTGATCTTTTCTCTCCATTCTACATTACCCCATCTTCTCCCTCTCCCTGCTAAAGATTGAACTCAGAGCATTAGACATGCTAAGCACACATCTAACTCTGACCTACAATGGTAAGGCCTGACAGATCTCTGAACTATAAAAATTATATTTTCTCTAAATATTTATATTTTCTTTTATAAATGAAGTTTGCTTTTCAAGGACCATTAATGGAGTTTTTGCTAATGCTTTCTACAGCAATATAACGGGAAACAAGGCAGTACTGTAACACTTAATGAATGAAATAAAAAAGCCTCCCTGGAGGACTTCAAATACTATACCAACTTTTTCTCCCTGACTCTGAAAGCATTTGTGAATTCTGCTTAAGTAAGAATTGTTCTGTAGTGTTTTATTCTACGACTCTAATAAAAATTTTTTTTTACAGTTTTCAGGATGTAGGCAATGCTTACTGTTTACAGACAGTAGGCTTTAAATGCCATTGTCCTATTTCTGAATTGTAGTTTTCATCAGCAAGGAGTCCATCATCGCTGCTATCATCCTATAAAAGACAGCTTTTGGTTACTTATTAAGAATCTATTATGGATATAACTAGCAATTTAAGAAAACAGCATTGAGGGTAACAAAACTCCTTCCAACAAAGTGTTAACACTTCTAATCCCAAGGAGGTAGATGACCTAGAAAGTTCAGCTAAAACACTAAAATTTAAAGATTTTGTCTGTTTGTTTCATATTATTGTATGTGTGCATGTGAAAGTCAGGGGACAACTTTATGGAGTTGGTTTTCACTCCTTCCCAATTTATGTGGGTTCTGGACACAACTTAGGTTATCAGCATGTGAAACAAATGCTTTGCCCTCTAAACCATCTCACCAGGCCTTTAGTATAACACAAACTTTAGTGCAAGACAAACTTTCAGATGTTTACATGTGGCAAAGATAGATATTTATTAGAGTTTTTCCTTTCCCCTTACTTTTGTGACATAAAGTCATTTTTAATTACCCCTTGGCTTATAAGTATATATATAGCTGGAAAATACATTTTATTTTCTTTTCCACCACATGAACACACCAATTTGAAGTGCACAGTAGCACTCTTTTGCTTCAAATTTCTGATATTTGTATTATATTGATAGTTCATCAGGTAAAGTCTATATAAATAGTTTAAATGTGAAAAACTTCAAAATCTTAAACACAGCTCAGCCTACATTTTCGAATAGGTATACCAAGGCTATCCACGATTTAGCCGTGGTTCATGGTGATTTTGATTTAAGCAGTTATCTGTTATGTAAACTAGTTCATCTGAATATCTTACAGCTACACATTATAAACTCCAGGATAACACACAAAATACACTGGGCAGCATAACGTATGAAGTATCTTCACCACTATATGAACAACTGAAAGTCTATCCTAACACGAAAATCAGAAACCCGAGTTTCATCTCAAGGACCCATATGGTGAAAGAAGGACTCCTGCAACTGTGCTCTGACTCCCACATACATGCTGCAGTGTGCAGGCATGGCCTCTTACAAACAAACAAACAAACAAACAAATAAAAAATTTTCTAGAAAAAGTATTCTACAGCTTCTCACAAATTTGTCTCACAATTTAAATAAACCATCTTCAAAATTAAATTTAATTTTAAGTGTTTATGATATTTATTAGGGCAAATAAGATTCAGGAAATATTCACCTATGATAATATTAATTAAATATTATATGCTCTTATAATAAATAGACATTAAATTGGAAAAAGAAAATAGTCACTGATAAGTTAAGAAAAAAGGTACTGGGAAAGTAAAAAAAAAAGTAATTTTACCGTTTTTATGTATACTACAATTATGTGTACTACATAATTGAAAATTATACTGCTTGTCTCTCGGATGTTGTTAGGGCATGGGTCAAGTATAGCCCATAAATATTTTGAAGAAAACATTACTTCTTTTGTACAACAGCATTAAACTGAGGGCCTAGTCTATAGTAAACAAGCCCTGTACTACTGAGATATACACTTCCCACTCCAAGAAATTAAACTTTATATAAAAATATTCTCAGGTAGCATTAGAATTCAACACCTGTATCACAGTTTTAACAGGAACACTAATAAATGGATCCTGACAACTTCTAATTGGAAAACTGGTTTTGTTTTGAAATACAGCCAAATCCAGAAGTCTATTAACTCTGTCATCAGTTCTAAGGTTCTGTAACAGATTCTTACAAAGTATGTGATCTTACTTGATCATCCTGATCTTCTGAGAAGTCAATGAGTTCATCTTCAAGCAGTTTTCCACCTTCTGCAGACTGATCTCCGTAGTTTAGTCTGATTTTGCTTAAGGCATCTATATCAACAGGGAACAATGTATGGCAAAAAATAAAAAAACAAGGGCCATGCCTATGACCCAGAGGCTAGAATACCAAAATGCAAGTAACAACGATGCAATAAATAACAAAAATCTGCTACAGTGTTAATAAAACAAATATAAAGTAAGTTACTTTAAATAAAAACATGGATTGATGTCAACTGCAGAACTGTTGCTCAGGCCCGAAAATTTATGAAAAAATAAAAACAAGGTTGTATAAATATGTGTGTATGTAAGGATGTGTGTCAAATATATCTGTACTGGTGCCAGAAAACAAACAGAAAGCACAAGAGTCTAAAAAAAGCATAAGTTCCCAAACAAAACCAGTAAGCCATAAAACACAGATTAAACAGATAGAAGTGTATAGTTTTAAGATTAAAATGATGAAACATAGAAACAATAAAGGTTAAAAAACAACAGTACAAATAGAATTGCTTCTGCACAAATAAGAAAAAGTATGAACATTAAGATTACTTCTCAATGGAACAAAACCACACATACCACAAAAGTAAATGACTCTTAGAATAAAACTGAAATAGACATTCTTTAAAGTTCATTCTAAAAACCAAGTCAGAGATTTTAATACCACATATACCAATATTGCTTAAAACAGTGTATAGCATTTAAAAAATTCATAAAGAATGACTTTTAGGTATTTTAGATAAAAAAGTTTACCTCAATCTTGATTAAAGCTATGAAAGGTTAATTAATATAAACAAGGAATCTTGAGAAAGAAGCAAAACAAAATGTGTTCCTGAAAAGATATCTTAATCAAAATGCTAAAATCAGAAATGCACTCCATAAGATAACAAAGCACAATGATAAATCCTTTGTTATACACACCTCTTCAATTTATCTGTTTCAAAAATTAAGCGTTTTATATTTGTTTAAATCTAAAACAAATCCCAAGGCAATTTAAAACTAGTCAATACAATCAGATTATTTCTTCAAGCAAATCATTTTTATCTGTAAAAAGTATTACTACATTAGTATTTACCTTGAACCAATTAAACTATTTCTAAAGCCACTTAAAAATAATATAGTCTATAGCCATACCACTCTGCATGTGTCTGACTTTCACTGGAACTTAAAAAGTTAAGCAGGATTGGGCTTGGTTAGTCCTGGGTGTAGAGGTGCATGCCTTTAGTCCCAGCACTCCAGAGGCAGAGGCTCTGAGAGTTTGAGGCCAGACTGGTCTAAACAGTGAGTTCTAGGTCGACCAGGGCTACATAGCAAGGCCTTTTCTAAAAACAACAAAAAAGCCAACAAATCTGGGCCCAGGGGCAAGCGGGGCATGCAGAGACTGTTGTACCAAGGGCCAAACATGGATAGGACCTAGGCCCGCTGCTTAGATGTAGGCCACAGGCAGCTCAGTCTCCATGTGGGTTCCCTAGCAAGAGAAGCAGGGGCTGTCTCTGACATGGACTCTGATGCCTGCTTCTAGATCACTTTCTTCTGGTGGGGAAGAGGATGCAGGGAGTCCTGATGAGACTTGATAGGCTGGGGGTCAGTTGGTAGGAGAGGAGGGCTCCCACTTTCTGAGGACTAGGGGAGAGGTATGGGGGGCAGAGAGGGAGAAAGGCGGGGCCAGGAGGAGATGAGAGAGGGGGCTACAATCTGGATGTAAGTGAATAAATTAAAGTAATAAGTTTAAATAAAAAAAAAGAAAGAAAAGAAGAGAAAAGAGAGCAGAGGGTAAGGGGGGAGGGGATGATGGAGAGAGGAGAGAAGACCTGGTGGTTAAGAACATATTACTTATCTTTAAAAGATACTCAAGTTAAATTCCCAGCATCCACATTAGGCCACAGCAGATAGCCAGGGGCACCTGTACTCACATGTGCATACCCAAAACACAAATACATGATTAAAAATATTTTTAAAACAAATTAGAAACCAAAGTATCATTTAAAAAACAAACCATTTATATATGTACTATGTGTGTATACACATACTTATCTGTCTATAGATAATTTTCAGGAGTCAGTTCTCTCCTTCCAACAACTGAGTTCTAGGGACTGAATTCAAGTTAACACCCTTGGTGGCAGACACTTTTACCCAATGAGTCATCTTGGCAGTGCAGTGTCTAACTGAGTGACTAAATTTTAAGCCCACATGTTTCTCATGTCCCCCGATTTGGTCAATTACTTTCCATTATGTCCAGCTGAAAACAGCAGCAGCCTTAAAACTATACACATAATCCCATTCATTTACTGTGGAATATTATGTAACATTATTAGTGAACATTTTTAACTACAGAGATCTCAGAGTTAAAATCATGTGAACCATTTAAAATCTATCTTTTGAACTATATTCCCAGGCCAAATAGAATTGAGCTAGTCAAGCAGAAATCAGGGCACAAACTTTTTATGACCTCCTAACTGTTCATATGGCATCACTGGAAGACTGGTTAGTCATCCTCTCAGAAGTGGGAAAGTTATGCTTTGAGAAAACCCTTACTTGGTGTACTTTTGAGCCAATGACCTCTTCAAAGCATCTGATAAACTCTACAGAACCTCAATGGGGGAAAAAAATCAACTGTATCAGTTTTGAACACCACTTATCAAATTGTGGGATGTGGCCAATATTGGATTAAAGCAAGATGTAAAACAAAAGAAAACAGAATTAGAATTATCACATATACAAACAACAAATTGTTTTGTGAGGTACTAGTTTTACAGACCCTGCCTTTAATTATAAAGATACAGTTAATGTAGGCACATACATATGAAAGGAAAGCAAATATATAGGCTATAAGAAAACGTGACTAAACCTACATAAAACATTATTTTGTACTTTAGTCTCTCCTAGTGTTTTGAGACTGTGTCTTCAAACCTAACTGCCTACTCAACCAAACAACTTGCAGGGGCAACTTGGAAGCTCTGCAGCTGGTGCATGTGAAGTGCTAAGCTGTGCTCCAAGGGGACATTTATTTGCTCTCACATTAAAGTGTTTAAAAAGAGACTATTAATATTATTGGTGGTACTGATGACCACCAGGGCTTTGTGTTCTTTTCATTGAACTGTATTCTCTATTTTCTTAAATAGTTGTGATAAAATATAATTCACGCAACATTCACCATTTCAAATATACAATCCAGTGCTTTTGAGTATAGTCAGCCCTCTATATCTTCACATTCAACCAAGTATGGATTAAGGATATATGCAGCCAGGGGGGTTGGTACAGTGGTGTACACCTTCAATAACAGCACAGGGGAGGAAGGCAGATCTGTATGAGTTCAAAGTCAGCAAGTATACACAGTATACACAGGGACGCGTTCTATAAAAAATTGTATAGATATGACTTATACATATAAATTTATATTATATATGGAGGAAAATTATTTATATATATTTTTCCTCCATAAATATATATTTATAAGTAAATTGTATTTATCTGTTTATGTATAAATGTGTATATATATATATTATAAATACATATGTTTATGGAGGAAAATATAGTTTGTACTGAACATGTGTAGAGGCTCCTTTTCCCTTCAAGTTTCCCAAATAATACATTATAGAGGCTGGGAGTACAGCTGAGTGAGAATGCTTGCCTCACATGCACAGGTCCTGCGTTCAACAAGAGTAAAAATAAAGCATGTGATTAAAAACTACATATTTAGAAACACAACAAACAGAAGTCTACTGAGAGTGCAAATATACCATATATGAACAATACTCATACATTAGGAACTTGAGCATCCATAAATTAGGGTAACCTTTTCGTGGGGAGTGGGGCTGGAACCAATCTTCCACAAACACTCAAAACGGTCATATATTCACAAATATGAGCAATTAACAGCTATCACAATATTGGTTTTGATGTTATCTTTTGCATGGTTTTAGGGGTTGAATCTAGGGCCTCACAAATGCTAGGCAAGCCCTCTACCACTGAGCTCATCATCAGCTCCAATTTCAAGGCCTCAAGAACAAATCCCATAACCACACTGTCCTGTTTCCATATTCCCTGCCTTTTGTCTTCTGCTGAAAACCCTAAGTAATAAATCATACTTAATACATATTCCAGTTTTGAGATTTCAAATAAATAATTAGGTTTAAAAAAAATCAATAATTAAAATGTGAACACTGAAAGAATTACAGGTTAAGTACTTGCTAGTTTACCTTTTGCTTACCTGTAATCCTAATGAACTAGACTGGAAAATAACCTAGACAAAAATTTGATCTCTTTTGCTTTTAATGACCAATTTTTGTTCTTGTTCTATTTTCCCTTTCCATCTTATCTCACAGCTACAGTAGCTTATGAAGCTCAGTATAGCAAAATGTCCTTACAAAAGCTCAGCACACCCTTGCCCCTTTTATCTTTTTGAGACAGGGTCTCAACGTAAACCAGACTGACCTTGAACTTGTTATGTAGCTAGGGCTGGCCACTAACTCCTGATCATTTTGTCTCTACTTCCCAAGGTCTAGGACTAATGGCATGAGCTACCACGCCGGATGTGAAACTCCTAGCTCACAAATAAAAATTGGTAGAGCACCAAAAATGTTCATTATATGCTATTTTCCATAATTTTAAATCCACATTTTAAATCCTATAGCTAGCCTACCTTATCCCACAAACTTGTAAGTCTATGCACAATTTAATGTTTGCAAGATAGAGACCATGCTGAGTACTATGGATTTTTATGGAACAGATAAGTTTTTTAATTGACACCTAATACCTGAACATATTCTTAGGGTTGGAGATTAAAGCACAGCGATAGAGTGCTTGCCTACTATGTGTGAGGGCCTGGTTTGATTCTCCGCAACAGGCATGAAGGGCCAACCTGCAAAACCTTACAGGGTAGAATAAGATATTTTGACATGTATGTACACTGAATAATGCCTGTGCTGGCTAGTTTTAGGTCAATTTGACACAAGCTATAGCCAACTGACAGGAGGAAAGCTTGACTGAAAAGTGCCTTCATGAAACTGGGCTGTAGGAAAGAAAGCATGTGAAACATTTTTTAAATTAGTGATTGATTTGAGAGGGCACAGTTCAGTTCATTGTGGGTGGGACCATCCCTGGATGGTCCTGGATTCTATAATAAAGCAGGCTGATCAAGCCATGAGGAGCAAGACTGTAAGCAACAATCCTCCAAGGCTTCTGCATCAGTTCCTATCTCCAAGTTGCTGCCCTGCTTGAGTTCCTGTCCTGACTTCCCCAACTGATGAACAGTGATGTAAGTGTATAAGCCTAATAAACCCTTTCCTCTGTCAGTTCCTTTTGGTCATGGTGTTTCATCACAGCAATAGTATCACAAACTAGGTAATGGTGAGGTCAATACATTGAGTACTTGTGGGTTGGCGAGGAAAGTGACTTGATATTAAAAAATTTTTTTTGATCATAATCTTAGATTCCTGCTAAAGAAGACAGAAATAATAGTGTCTCATTAAAGGAAATGAAAACCAATTCATAAGGCCTGAAGGGAAATTAAAATGGCATCAAAGAAGTAGCCCTTTCCTACAGAAACAAGTGAAGGAGAACGAGGAACAGGAATCCCAACTTTTGTTTGAAAAAGAAAGTTTTCTCCAACTAAGGACTATGCATGGAGATAACCTAGAACCCCTGCTCAGATGTAGCCCATGGCAGCTCAATCTCCAAGTGGGTTTCCTAGGAGGGAGGTCAGGGCCTGTCTCTGTCATGAGGCTGGCTCTTTGCTCACCTACCCCCGGGGGTGGGGGGAGCAGCCTTACCAGGCCACAGAGGAAGGCAATGTAGCCAGTCCTGATGAGACCTGATAGGCTAGGGTCATATGGAAGGGTCGGATGACCTCCCAATCAGTGAACTAGGGGAGGAGCATGAGGGGAGAGGGAGGAAGGGTAGGAATGGGAGAGGACCAGGGAGGGGGCTACAGCTAAAATACAGAGTGAATAAATTGTAATAAATATTAAAAAAATAAATAAAATTTTAAAAATCACAGCTGCTAAAAAAAAAAAAAAAAAAAAGAAAAAGAAAGCGTTATTTTCTGCCTTTGGCCATTTGAATTCAATACATCAATCTAAAAATTGTGAAGACTGCATTTGTCTTGGATGTTAAAGTCATGCAATTACTGTATATTTTGAATGTAAGAAATTTTCTATGAACTAAAATCATTTCAGGCTCTTATAAGTAAAAAATGTGGGGCCTGCACCTCTAGATTAAATCTCTCTTAAAGAAATATTTGGAGAATTATAAATTTGAAGGTTTATTTTTTTCCTTTGAGTTTTGAGCTATTGCATCTATCACTTGTGGTATCAAGGAAATGAAACTCAAACACAGGCATGAAGTAACTTTTAACACATATCTTCTCTAGACACTGGAAGGAAGGGTATGACAATTTTAGTGTGTCCATGTCAGTGGTGCGTCAGTTTCAGAGCAGAGGTGCTACTTCTGCTTCTAGGGGTAAACACAAGACTGACTGAATAAGACACCAGTCTTTGCATACTGGAAGGACTCTAAATGTTGTTCGTCTCAGTGACTTCATGACTGAATACATTAATATAATTAATGGCGTTGTAAGTAAAATCTACCTCTGTGGCCAATGAGTGTTATTTTATGGGTTCTTCTATTTTCACCCTTCATGCCCCACCTTCACACCAGTTTCAACCCCTATCACTAGATAGGAGAGAAAAGATAGAGAGAAAAGGAAAGAGATCCCTGAATAAAGTCAGGGTTGAAAAGTGGGCGAAATTATCATTAAACTGCTTCCTACCGTTGAGCCCCTTAGGGTTAAGTTTGATCTTCCCCAGCAGGATATCAAATTTCTTGTTGTTGTTTCTTCTTTGCACAGGACCAAGAACAACCAACAACCAACCAACAACCCACCTGCTTCTTAGGGCCATAGGATTTACATATCCTCTTTCAAGTCCCCAGATTTGTAAATATCGCACAATTGCAGAAACTACCTGCAACTGGCAATATCATGCCTCTGCTAGAACAAACAGCAAATCATAGTTAGATTCTGCAGAGCAGCGCCATATCCCCACACCTGGGAATAAGATGAAAATATATTCTTATAATAGTTCCGTGTCTTTTAAATGAAGACAAAACTCCAAAATTCTCACTACATATCTCAGTAAGTCTGACAAGAGAAAATACATCATTTTAACAATTGTCCTTTGAAATCTTTTACCCTTTCATAATCTATCAGTACATACCTGGATGATGTTCAGAGTTGAAGCATTCATCCTGGAGGGCATTCTCGCTTTCAGTTCTATCAGTAACTTCCCGGCATGCAGATTCTTCATTATTTGGTTCTTCATTTTCACTTAAAGCATGATTTTTTTTTTTCACACTACATTTCACACTGTATGTGTTTCTCCGGTAACATGGCTCACTTTCTTCCTGTGTAGCACTTGAATCAGTTACAGCTAAGCAATGTTTTCTATTTAGCATCTTCTTAATCACAGGCTTGGGAGCAGAGTTCTGTGAACAAGCGTCCATCTCACTGGCAGAAGAAACACAACTGTCCTCTGCACTTGAACTTTTTTGCACGACTGCATTTTCATGGTAATGAGGATTAGGTTCATATTTTGGTTTTTCCAAACCAGGGAAACAAACAACAGCCAAAAACCAGTGTGCACTGTAAAAAAAAAACATCATTGGAAAAGGTCCTGATATTTGTCAATAAGTATCAATCAAAATGATTTTTTTACAGGTTTATGAACATTGTTCTTTTAAATTTTTTGTATTGTTTATAACTGTTGTCACTTGCTTATTTAATCAGTAACTAACATACTACGTCCACTAATTTGTTGGTAGAATTATGTAACTACTTATTATTATAGTACCTAACATTAATACACACACACACACACACACACACACTAATATATATATATACTTTTTTTTTTTTGAGTAGAGTCTGAGTATAGCTTTGGCTGTCCTGTAACTCACTCCATGGACCAGGCTGGCCTCGAACTCACAGAGATCTACCTGCCTGTCTCCTGAGCACTGGGATTGAAGATGTGAGCCACCACTGCCTGGCGTCTATGGTACCTATATTATTATTAAATTATGGTTATAGATTTTCACATTCACTCTTGCAAACAATGTTCTGAATCTTTTGTTTTTGGAACCCATTCAAATTTGTTTTTTATCGTGTCTCTTTCTATTGTTAAAGTAAGAAAGGCTTATTAAAAACTATATATCCAAATAATTCCTAGTCTTATACTATAACATGTAAATACATTATATTTAAAAAGAAATGGAAAACCCCAAAAATTCTACCAGAGAACTCCTTCAGCTAATAAGCAGCTTCAGCAAAGTGGCTGGATAAAAAATTAACTCACAAAAATCTGAAGCTCTCCCTGTATATAAAAGACAAATGGGCGGAGAAAGAAATAAGGGAAACAACACCCTTCACAATAGCCACTAATAACATAAAGTAACTGGTATGACTCTAACAAAGCATGAAAAAAAACTTGAAGTCTCTAAGGAAAGAAATTGAAGAAGATATCAGAAAATGGAAAGATCTCTCATGCTCATGGATTTATGGTAGGATTAACATAGTGAAAATGGCTGTCCTTCCAAAAGTGATCAAAAGAGCCAGTGCAATTCCTATCAAAATACAACACAATTTTTTACAGACCTTGAAAGAACAATTCTCAATTTCATATGGAAAGACTAAAAACCCAGAAGAGCTAAAACAATCCTGCACAATAAAAGATTTTCTGGAGGTAGCTCCATCCCTGACCTCAAGCTGTACTATAGAGCAACAGTAATAAAAATGGCATGGTTCTGGCACAGAATCAGAACGGTGGATCAATGGAATTGAACCAAAGACCCAGAAATAATTGCACACCTATGGAAACTTAATTTTTTACAAAGAAGCCAAAACCATACAATGGAAAAGACAGCATCATCAATAAATGATGCTGGTTTAACTGGAGGTCTAAAAAAAATGCAAATAGACCTGTATTTATCACCCTGCACAAAACTAAAGTCCAGGTGGATAAAAGAAGTTAACATAAAACCAGACACACTAAATCTGTTAGAACAAAAAATGGGGAAGAGCCTTGACCTCATTGGCACAGTAGACAACTTTCTGAACAGAACACCAACAGCACAGGCTCTAAGATCAAAATTTAATAAATAGGATCTTATGAAACTGAAAAGCTTCTGTAAAGCAAAGGATGTTGTCATCAGAACAAAACAACAGCCTACAGCCTGGAAAAAGATCTTTACCAACCCTACATCTGTCAGAGAGCTAATATCCAGAATATATAAAGAACTCGAGAAGTTAAACACCAACAATCCAAGCAATCCAATTAAAAAATGGGGTACAGAGAATTCTCAACAGAGGAACATCGAATGGCAGAGAAACACTTAAAGGAATGCTCACTGTCCTTAGTCATTCAGGGAATGCAAATCAAAACAACCCTGAGATTTCACCTCACACCCATCAGAATGGCTAGGACCAAAAACTCAAGTGACAACACATGCTAGAGAGGATGTGGAGAAAGGGGAACACTCCTCCATTGCTGGTGGGAGAGCAAACTTGTACAACCACTTTGGAAATCAATCTGGCGCTTTCACTTAAAACTGTGAATAGTGCTACCTCAAGATCCAGCTATACCATTCCTAGGCATATATCCAAAAGATGCTCAAGTATATAACAAGGACATTTGCTCAACCATGTTCATAGCAGCTTTATTTGTAATAGCCAGAAGCTGGAAACAACCCAGATGTCCCTCAGTTGAGGAACAGATACAGAAATTGTGGTACTTTTACACAATGGAATACTACTCAGCAATTACAAATCAGGAAATCATGAAATGTGCAGGCAAATGGTGGGAACTAGAAAAGATCATCCTGAGTGAGTGCTTCTGGTAACCCAGAAGCAGAAAGACACATACAATATATGCTCACTTATAAGTGGATATTAGCCATATAAGACAAACATACTAAAATCTATAGCCCTAAAGAAGCTAAACAAGGAGGACCCTAGGAGAGATGCTTAATCCTCATTCAGAAGGGCAAACAGGATAGACATCGGCAGTAGGAGAAGACAAGTAACAGGACCGGAGCCTTTCCACAGAGGACCTCTGAAAGACTCTACCCACCAGGGTATTGAAGAAGACACTGAGACTCATAGCCAAACCTTGGGCAGACTGCTGGAAACCTTATGGAAGAATAGGGAGATAGAAAGACCTGGAGGGGATAGGAACTCCACGAGGAGAACAACAGAGTTAAAAAAAAAAAAAAAAAAAAAAAAAAAAAAAACCTGGGCCCAGGAGTTCCTGAAGAGGACAATAGATACTCCAACCAAGGACCTTGCATGGAGAGGACCTACACCCCCTAATCAGTGGAAGCCCATAGGCTGCTCAGTTTCCAAGTGGTTTCCCTAGTAAGGGGTACAGGTGTTGTCTCTGACATGAACTCAGTGGAATGCTCTCTGATCACTTCCCCCTGGGGTTTGGAGCCTTGCCAGGCCACAGAGGAAGATGATACATCCAGCTTTTGATGAGACCTGACAGGCTAGGGTCAAATAGAAGGGGAGGAGGTCCTCCCCTATCAGCAGACTAGGAAAAGGGCATAGGGGGAGAAGAGGGAGGGTGGGTGAACTGGGAGGAGATGAGGGAGATGGCTGCAGTAGGGATACAAAATGAACAAATTGCAGTAAATAAATAAATTTTAAAAAGAAATGACATATCTAACCTAGTTATTATTACAAAAATCTCAAGTACTAGAAAGAAATTTTAGCTCTCAAGCACAAATTCATGTCACTATACTCAGGTATCACAATTGACAACAGTAGAGTATAGCCTAACAGTCATTAATAACTATTATTTACTAGTCACAGAGCTATGTACCAGTATGCACTGGATAGGCTACAGATGAAAGAGGGTTTTATTAGCTGAGTACAATATCTGTCACGTAGTAAGATGCCCCCAAAATATTTCCTCAATAGAAAACTTTTTTTTTTTTTTTCTACTGCTAGGAATCAGACCGAGGATATTGCCAGGCAAGTACACAACCATAAAGCTATAATTCCTATCCCGAACACCATGATTTCATTAGGTAATTTTATATTTTTGTTTCTGTATCTATTAAATGACTCCAAGGTAGTAAGAGAAAACAGTACTGTCTCTTTATATGAAAATATTCAGTTCAAAGGTCATAAAGACTGGTTTTGTTCTCAGTATTAAAAGGGTCAAATGGAACCCTTGGTCCTTTTTAGAGTACAGTCATTTACCACCATGCCTAGCTATGGTATGAAACACACTTTTGTACATTTTATCATTTTAAAACTGAGGTGGAACTTACTATTGCCTGTGTTTTTGCTATTGGAATGAGGATGATATACTGTTTCTTCTGCTTTACTCTGACCTAAGGTCATTGTATACTGCTGATTATTAAGAATAGGAAAGAAGAATTCATCCATCCTGCCTTTTGGTTTGTGTACAGATGTGGCTTTGTTTGTGTTTGGGGACATTGCTTTGTTTTTGTTTTTTGAGACTGGTAGCTTTGGCTTGTACAGAATTTGCTATTATCTCACAGAGATCCACCCACCTCTGCCTCTGAGTGCTGGGATTAAAGGCGCGTACCACCACACAGGCCTGATCACATCTAACCACAAAATACAGGGCTTAAAAAAAAAATCAGTATTATGAGGTTAGAGAGATGGTTGATTGGTGAAGAGCATCTGCTGCTTTGGTGGGAACCCCAGGGTTCAGTTCGCAGCACCCAATGGCATCTTAACTTTAGTTCTAGAGGATCTAAGGCCCTCTTCTGGCCTCCAACGGCATTTGTGGTACACATAAATGCAAGTAAACACTCATACACATAAAATAAAAGTGAATCTTAAAAGAATTAACATTAGGCTGGGCATGGTGGTGCTTTTCATCCCAGCACTCAAGAGGCGAGGTTGATCTTTCTGATTTCATGGAGTCTGGACTATATATGAGAAAGCCAGGCCAGTAAGGGCTACATAGTGAGACCCTATCTCAAAAAAAAAAAAACAAAACAAAATAAAAAAAAATATCATTACTAAAATGAAGTAATGTGGCTTTAACCTCCTTAAAAAAAATATATATGCAGACTGCTTTCCATCAGGTCATGGTGTAGGCCTCTTGGAGACTCCTGCATTGGTCTGTGCTCTACTGGTTCTCCACCACTTGTAAGATGACTGGGGAACCTCTACTGATATGGATCGTGATTATAGTGGCTCTAAATTATATATGACTTAATTTCAACTTCAATTTTTATTATTTATTTCTTACAAACAACTTTCCTCTTTTCTCTTAGGAGGCTTGTGCTACTTTATATGATAGATACATTCCAAGAAATCTTATTTATGCAAAGTTTCAACTTGATAACTTTATTATACAATACATAAAAATACAGTCTTCAATAAGTTGTCTTTGTAGCTATCACTGATGCTTTGACTTAATAGAGCTGTGGCCTCCTAATTAAAACATCACACACACACACACACACACACACACACACACACACACACACACACATGCACGTATCACCCTTCCCACAGCAGTGCTGGGGATAGAACTGAGGTCCTTCCAACAACTAACCAAGAAGCTTGCAACTGACATCCTAAAACATGGCATTTATTTCTGTTTTTTTTGGGGGGGATCCTAATGTTTGTTAAAAATAACCTGAAATTATTGTGTTGAAGTGATCCTCCTGCGTTAGCCTAAGAAGCTGTGACTACAGTTACATATGACTAAAACATTTTAAAAAAGAGGGCTGCTCATACTGCAAAGTGAATTTGCTGTACAGAAAGAAAAAGAAGAATGTGATAAGTACACATTTGAAATTTACAGTTTTGTATGACACAGCAAGGTTAAATACCTATAAAGAGTCCTATACAATACTAATTCCAGTCAACATTAATTACTCAAATCATAAAGAGATAAACCATCTCACTTCTACCTCAGACTCTCCCCAGATTACAACCAGTGACCAAATTCTTCCAAACAGGTTCTTTTAAAATAAAGACACAGAAAGAAAGCAATACAAACTAAAGTCTTAATCACATGATAAAGCTGTACACACCGTACATATATCAACACTGTCAGTCACCGGAGAACAATAATCAAGTATTGAGGCATCTCTACTGAAGCATTTAGAAGACTGTTTCTCATAGCATGGCTTTCAGTTGACTAAATTCACAAATCCAGCACCTTTACCTATACTGTTAAATGTGAATGAATTTTAATCTAAAGATTCAAATTCTTCTATGTGACACAATCATCTTTTCAAAACAAGGTGATCTCCATAGACTGTATTGTACCACACAAGCATCATTTTTTGAAATGACTTTCTTTCACTTTGAGCAATAAAATTAGAATAAGGTGTCTGTATTTTCTAACTCAGTAGAAAACTATGTTTACTTTCATAAAATAAGTATTTTTAATACAACAAATTTCAGAAAGATGTTTTAAAACAAATTCTTCATTTAAAAAAAAGACTATCATGATATTTACATAGAATTTTACTCACGCTTCATTAAGGGGTACAAAAATAAAATCCTTCTCAAAAATATCTACATGCCGGGTCCATGTTTTCACTCTCCCATGTCGTTTTTGTTGTATCCTGTAAGAAAGAGATAATCAACTTTTAAGTGTCATTACAGTTATAGCTTGTATCCAATGACTTAAGAATTAGAAGATTCAGATGTTAACACCTCATAGTTTCACTTAATGTTTTAACAAGTTGAAGAAAGAACATGGTATCTTAAAATTAAAATTATATATACTTATATATGTTTGGTGCCCTCAAGTCAGAAGAGAGCACTGGATCCCCTAGAACTGGAGCAACAGGTTACTATTACGTGCCATTTGGTGCTGGGAACATAGCCCTCTGCAAGAGCAGTGAAGAGCTCTTTACTTAAATGAAAATATATTAGGATGTAATAGAGACAAGGCTCACAACCACATCTGTCATACCTCAAAGCCAGAATATTACCATTCCATGTTACTTAGGAATATACAAACACTCAATAGACTAACACTTGGGAAATGCACTTTCAGTCAGATGTTCTAGGCTCAAACACAAACATTTTATATAGCCTCAAGAAAGTTATTTATCTTTGTATACAGATGCTTATAAAGATTAAATCAAGCAATATTTTAGAAAAAGTATTTTAGAGTTTGTATAAGTGCACACTGATGTTTCTACGATGAAAAACTTACAAAAACATCCCTATCATTCAGCAACACACTTTGTATAGTTCTAAAGCATTTAAGTGTGTATATGTGAAATGGTGGCAAAAATAAACTCCCTGAAGCTTAAAAAAAAAAAAAAAAAAAAAGAGCTCTTTACTGAGCCATTATTCCACTCCATGAACTGATATCTTAAATGAAGCCTGGAAAAGAAGGCATGAAAGAAACCTCATCACGGAATCTGCAGGGAGGTGTCTTTAGTTCATTTTACAACTCTAGGGAACTTCAGAGCTTCTCCTGGCTAATGTTTTGTTTTTTTTTTTTTTTTTTTGGGGGGGGGGTGTCTCTACCATTTTACTGGTGCAGTGTTGCTATTAGCAGCTACACTGAGATATGAAATCAGAGCATGACTTATTGGTAACTGAAAGGACGCAAGTACAATATGCACTATTTGATAATAAAGCAGCATCATAAATTATCAACAGCAGTCAAAAATCTATTTTAAGGGGAGGAGGTCCTCCCCTATCAGGGGACTTGGAAAGGGACAGGGAGGAGACCAGGGAGGGAGTGTGGGGTTGGGGAGGGAATGAGGGAGCGGGATACAGCTGGGACAGAGAGTTAACAAAATGTAACTAAAAATAAAATTTAAAAAAAAAAAAAAAAAAAAGAAGCAGCAAAAAAAAAAATCTATTTTAAGTCTATGATATAAACTTAGCAAATTCTTTTTTTAAAATAATTTTAATTTTTTTATATTAATCATAGGTTATTTACTTTGTATCCCAGCTGAAGCTCCCTCCCTAATTCCCTCCCAAATCCTACCCTCCCTCCCTCATCTCCTCCCTGCCCCTTTACAAGTTCACTGATAGGGGAGGTCTTCCTCCTTTTCTGTCTGACCCTAGCTTATCAGGTATCTTCAGGACTGGTTGCAATGTCCTCCTCTGTGGCCTAGCAAGGTTGCTCCTCCTTCGGGGGTGGAGGGGACCTCAAAGAGCCGGCCATTGAGTTCATGTCAGAAATAGTCCCTGTTCCCCTTACTAGGGTAACCCACTTGGATACTGAGCTACCATGGGCTATATCCGAGCAGGGGTCTAGGTTATATCCATACAAGGTCCTTGGTTGGAGAAACAGTCTCATAAAAGACCCATGTGCCCTGATATATTTGGTCCTTGTAGAGCTCCTGTCCTCTCCAAGTCATATTAATTCCCCCTTCTTTCATATGATTCCCTGCACTCTGCCGAAGGTTTGGTTATGAGTCTCAGCATCTGCTTTTATACACTGCTAGGTAGAGTCTTTCAGAGGCCCTCTGCAGTAGGTTCCTGTCCTGTTACTTGTTTTCTCCTACTTCCAATATCCATCCCATTTGTCTAAGTGAGAATAGTAGAAAATATAATTTATATCTGGAATAACACTCGAACTCAGGACATTTCAGTGTCATTACAAGAAGATGTGCCAACTGTTGAATCTTTTGACCAGTTAAAGCCAAGGATTAAGACCTGAATGCTATCACTATGTAGCAAGGAATTGTAAAGAACTCAGGTGTGACCAAATAGAATTTCCTTAACTTGTCTGAGAGCAATCATTCTGAGAGCTTATTAAGAGTACAAATTAAATTCCATGCAGTGGTGGTGCACCCCTTTAATCCCAACACTCAAGAGACCGAGGCAGATACATCTCTGAGTTCAAGGACAGCCTGGCATACAGAGTGAGTTCTAGGATAGCCAGAGTTACACAGAGAAACTCTGTCTCAAAAAAAAAACCACAAAACAAAAAACAAGTCAGGCTGGAGATGCTGTGGTAGACAGCACCTGAGCCTAACTCAGAAAGGCTCTGGCTCTGTCCCCAGCCCACAAAGAGAACAAGAGAAAACAGAACAGATTCAAGTTTTCTCTCAGCATCACTGAGGGAACACTTAGAGCAAATTGCAGCAGTGATGGTTTCATCACCCTTGAAGAAACACAAATGAGTCCTATTTGTGAACCACTGTTGTAGATATTAGACCTACAACTTCTGAATTCTAGGTATTCTGAAGCTAGCAGGATAAAATCATTGATATTAAGAAAGCAGGAACAGAAATAAATGATGTTGCTCAATACAAGTAAGATGATTTTTTTAAAAGTTATCCCTCAAAACTAATGCAAGATTATTTTAGGCAGCTGAAATGATATAAATCTATGAAGAATAAAAATGAACCTAGATGGTGTACTTTTCCTGGTGACAGATTCAAGAAAGAAGCATGTGAATAGAGAGATGTGTAGGGCTTTTGTTGGGGTTTGTTTTAAAATATTATGGGCCTTTCATTTTATATCTACCAATTTAACAAGGTGAGAATAGAAAATATTTGAGGAAAAGTATACCCATATAAAACATGTATGTACCGTTTTCCTTGTCATTACCTACTGAAGAAAACAGCCTAACAAATATCTAATGCATGTACACCATGTTATGAGTATTCTAGAATTAAAGTAAATGAAAGACTATATAAAGGTCAAATGCAAAGACTTCAGCATTTCATCTCCAGGACATGAATATCTGTAAATCCGGTCTCTCAAATATGAGACGGTGGGAACTAATACTCACAGATGCTAAGGAATAAGTACTGAACGAACTGTTAAGAATCTGACTTACGATAGATTAGTTGTCTCAGCATTTTTCCTCTCTCTCTGATTAAGGCGTTTATAGAAAAAAGAACTGAATATATGAATTCGGTCAGCTTCTTCTTTCTTCAGTTTTTCAAGCACCAAGTATCTATTTTAAGCAAAAACAATTATACAATGGAACACAGTTCACTCAATATACAACCACTCAAGCAGTGATATACATTTATTTGGCCACCATAATCACTATCTCTTAGAGATGAAGTTTACTTCATGTCCCAGATGCAATAGTCATCAAAAATATCTTCAAGCAATGATCTTCAAACAGTGATCTTTTTTAGAATTAAAACTATGATTTGAAAGATATGTTTTAAAACAAACTCTAAGAAAAAATATTTATACAAAAATAATGTATAGGAACATTCATAGACATATTATTCAAAACAGTGTAAAATAATTGGCAGAAATGCTAATGAACTGATGAATGGAAAAATAAAATATATGATAGAATTTTACTCGGCAGAAGAAATGGCTGCTACACACAGGACAACAAAGTCAAAGTTCAAGCATATTCTGCAGAATAAGAAGCTAGTTCCGGGGCTGGAGCTATGTCTCAGCAGTAAGAGTATGTCTGCTCTGCCAAGCCCTGGGTTTGGTAGCCAGAGCATCTGGTATGCACATGGTGCACAAACACGTGGGCAAGCATTCGTACACAGAAATAAAAATTTAACAATCTTTTAAAAAAGCATTCTTTTTCTTTATTTTATTTTTTTCTTATCAGTTACATTTTATTAACTCTGTATCCCAGCCGTGTCCCGCTCCCTCATTCCTTCCCAATCCCTCATCTCCACCGTGCCCCTTTCCAAGTCCACTGATAGGGGGGGACCTCCTCCCCATTCATCCGATCCTGTTTTATCAAGCATTCTTACATCAGTTTTTATTCTTCCTGTTATGCTGCTAGAGACTTACATAAAAAAAAAAATCCATGATCCCTTATATTGCAATGAGAAATTATAATTTAATAAATTTAATTGTTTATGTACCAATCTTGTCACAGAAGTTAGATGAATTAGGCTTATGGCCGTATTCTCTTGAAAAGACAGTACGAAAAGCTTTGTGAACTCTTACAGAGAAACACAAAATACTTGAGGTCTGTTTTCCTCAAGGGAACAGTCTTGAGACCTTTTAACTTTATACCATTTGATAATATCAAAGCTCAAGGTGTTAAAAAAATATTATTATTGTGTGTCTGGAGGGGAACAGCTCACACTACAAAACCTGCATGTGGAGACAACTCTGTTGAGTCAGGGTTTTCTTCCCACTGTGGCTTCTGAGATCAACCTCAAGTTCTCAGGCCTGCATGGAATATGCCAAGGATTTCACCTGCTAAGCTCTTTCTCTGGCCCAAAACTTAAGCTTTAAAAAAAGATATAACTTGAAAGACTTCTTATAGTGAAACAGCTCAGGGGGCCTACAAAGGCCTTCTAAAAGATAATCACCCCAACACACAGTGACTGCAACAATGCGGTAGTATTCCAAACAGAGCCTGTAGTAAACTGCTTAGATCTGTCTTTTCCCTCAAAGTATGAGGTGAACTCCAGTGCAAGGTTACTAAATCAGTTTTGCAGGTTTCAACAAGCAGTTCCACATTTTCAGTTAAGGGATATATTGAAATAAACTAGAAAACAACAGCGTGGATAGAAGGAGGATAAGTTCGATTTTGTTTCATGTATGTGGCCCTTTCTACATACTAAGCTAGTATTTACGAGAACTATGCTGGGTACATCCTTAATACCGCACATACATTACCTCGTTCATCTCTCACTACCCTTTATTCTCACTTTTAAAATTAAGGCTACACAGGTAGAGAAAGAACACTTGAGTAGATTACTCTTCTCTCAAGTGTCACAGGATACAGCAGTGACAGATATTCCAATCAAAAGTCGGACTTCAGAAAACAGATAAAAAAGATAGACAATGGCAGAACATTAAAGGTTGCTAATAAGTTAGTAAACTTACTTCAAATAAAAGTCAATAATAACATCATTTAAAAACTCCCCTTCAGTCAAACAGTGCAGGTCCTCATTAGTAACAGATATGCCTCCCTTAGCTGGAGGCGGTGGATACACTATCAACCTATAATAAAAGAAAAAGAAAACATTATTTAACAAAGAAAAAGACATTCTAAAGCACTGAAAAAATAAAAAAATGTTCTCACTTTTCTACAGGACCAATGAAGATTGTGTGGCTCTCGCCAGCTTCTTCCTCATCATCAAAAAACTGCAATTCTTGTTTGCTTCTAAGTTGGATTTTAGATTCAAAGGACACCTGACAGAGAAAAAAATAACCAATTTGTGAAGTTAAGTGGGAAATTACTTCAATAAAACGAGCAAGCAGTACAAGGCAGAAAAGGCGTTTTCATGGAACATGCACACATATAACCTAAGCACTCAGGAGACACAGGAAGGCGCTAACTGGAGGCTTTAGACAGCCTGGTCTCCATAGTGAGTTTAAGGACAGCCAGGGCTACACAGCAAAACCCTGCCTCTCTCTCTCTCTCTCTCTCTCCCTCCATATATATATATATATATATATATATATATATATATATATATATATGTTGAACTCTAAAGACTGAAAATAGCAATCTCCTGTATGGACAGTGCTTAAAAATGAGAAGTAACAAAACACTAGAAATAGGCCTACATTCACTAGTAGCTTCCAGACAATACATAATAATGATTTTCCCCATTTCTTATTTCAACTATTCATGTGGAATCAGACTGGTAAGATGTGAAGAATGGCTAAAATAAAACAATCTCAAAGCTGTTGTTGTGCTTTTTTATTTTATTTTATTTTTTTTATGGTAGCATAGGAAACCTACCTTAGTTCAAAGGCTAGGCAGTCTGCGGGAAGTGGAGGTGCTAAAAACATACAGTTCAGGGAAGTGAACACTTATAAGAGGGAACCCTAAGTCCATTCCACCTGCCTTTTTTTTTTTTTTTTTTTTTTTAAATCTCTGCAACAGGCAGAATTTCCTCTTCTCCCCTTCACTAGCTACCACTACATTTATGAGGTCTAGTTCAGTTATCAAGACTATCTTGGGACTGAATATACAGCTCACTTGAAATGAAAAATAGTTGCTCAGGAAAACATTAAAAAGTTTGCTGGAACAATGATACACACTTTTAATCCAAGCCCTTGAAGTGGGGTTGGGAAGTAGGCAGATTTGAGTTTGAGGCTAGCCAGAGCTACAGTAGCACCCATTTAAAAAAAAATAAATCAAAAATAAGAACAAAAAGAAACTAAAGCAAACAGACAAAACTTTCCATCTGGGTATGATGGACACATGTGTAATCCCAGAACCTAAGACACACAGGTAGGACTGCCACTTTGCCATCAGTTTATAAAGCAAGACCCCGAGACAAACAAAGCCATCAAATTATACCTTGAATAGTCCACAGTTCTAAGTCTGTAACCAGGTTGAGAGATTTATTTCTAATAAACTAAGCAAAACCTCAAAACTCAAAACTACCAAAACTGACCTGCTGTAGAAATGGTACAGTACTCCTGTAGGTTATGGTTCCTGCAGCTTCAGAGTGACCTAACCTTTTGACATTTGCAGATGTTGACAAAGTCAGGGTGTATTCTTTACTGCCAATGTTGTCAACTATGTTAAAAGAAATGTGTATTATGCACAAGGGACCTAAACTTCAGCACCAAAACACTGGGTAAAAATCTATTTCAGCGAGTAGTGTTGGTATCTGTATGCTCAGAATACAGTGTAAAGAGAGAGATGGGAGAGAAAGAAAAGAACAGTATGAAAAGAACTAAAAGATCTCCCAAAACTTGTATCACACATTTTTTGTTTCAAATTTCTTTAATTTTTAAATCTAACATAAAAATAAGCAATATTAAAGCAGTTTGTTTTAAAATTGCTCATTATTATTGAGTGTGTGTCTCAATGGCAAGGTATCTACCTAGTATATGTAGAAGCCCTGGGTTTGATCTCCAGAATCACAAAAAAACAAACAGAATTACCCACTATTAAATTACTGTAAGATTTTTAAATATAATTACAGTTTTCACTTTGTTCTCTTTTTGTACACAGTTTCCTTTGATGCTCTCTTCATAGCTTTTTGTACAGGCAACGAGTCTGCTATTGGCTTCTTCAAAAGGAATTTTTGCAAAAAAGTTGGAAACATTATTCTTTATACCAATTTCAGTAATGATACTTTCAAAGACCACATCTGCCTGATGATCAAGGCCAGTTTGAAAAATTAAAATAATGTACTGTTCTTCTAAACCTGTAAAGAAAATAAATATAACTATTAGGCTGAAAGAATAAAGTAAGTAAAGAGACAATTTTAAAACATAAAAACAAGTGATAGATACGGTGACTCATACCTTTAATTTCCAGCATTTACAAAGTGAAGGCAGGATGGTTGCCAAAAGTTTATGGAAAGCATGGACTACACAGTGAATAGTGAAACACTCTTAAAGGGGGGAGAGTAAGAAGACGGCTCAGAGGCTAAGAACACTGGCTATTCTTGCAGATGTCCTGAGTTCAATTCCAGCACCCACATAAGGCCGACCAGAGGCCTGGAGAAACAATTAGTCAGTAAAGTGCTTGCCACCCAAGCATGAGAAAGAACCTCAGTTTGATTCTCTGAACCCACAAAAAAAAAAAAAAAAAAAAAAAAAAAAAAAAAAAAAAAAAAAAA